>NC_056732.1:1356768607-1356948607 GCF_019279795.1 Protopterus annectens | reverse complement strand
GCATGATCCATGCATCCTTGCAGGTGCTCACAGAGTGCATTTAAAAGGTTCCTGCATCTTGGACACTGTTATTCTTTAGCAAGGGGGCTGTAAAACTTACCACCTCTGTCTTAAGTAAGGTGATGTTTGCTATAGAAAAGTTTTTCACTGTGGTTTCCTTGGTTGGAGGTGGTGGGGTGGTGTGGACATCCAGAGTGATTAGTTTATGGTCTGATCTAACCAGTGATGGGTTGGCCTCTGGTGTGGAACACCTGTCGCCCATGTTGGTGATGACCAGGTCCAATATGTTTTCACCTCTGGTAGGGGAGTTTACCAGCTGGTCCAGGGCATTTGAGTTGATAAATTCCAGGAAGCGCTGGACCTGGGAATTTGTACTTGAGTAGTTTTCCCAGTTAACGGTAGGGTAATTGAAATCACCCAATAACAGGATGTTCGGTAGGACCTTCATGTTTTCCAGTGTCTCCAGAAAGGCGGAGTGGTGGTCTTGGGTCATGGAGGATGATCTGTAGCAGGCCACAATTTGCATTGCAGATTTGCCTGATGTTAGTTGCACATGGATGATCTCAGAGGCATCATGCTGCGCCACTAACCTGGAGGTAAAGGTATCCTTGATGAATATGGATACATCCCCTCCTTTTGTGTTTCGGTCCATGTTCTGTGGCCGAAATGTGTGGTATGAGTTGTAACCCGGTAGTGCTGGGGTGCTCTGTGGAGCCTTGAACCAAGTTGCAGTTACTGTACAAATGTCAACGTTCTCCTTACTGAGGAGTGCTTCGAGCGAGTGCATTTTGAGATTTAAACTCCTGGCGTTGAGTAGCATAACCATATGATCGATAGTCGACGCTGGAGTTGGTATATATAGTTGGGGGGGTTGTGTTATTTTCTTCTTTTAAAGGAAGCTGCGCCCCCCCCCCACACCCACCCTAACTATATATATACTAACTCCAGGGTCGCACGACATTGGGGAGACGGACAAATCCCAGTTTTATGCCTTGAATGCTGGTTTTCGATCAAATGAAATTTTGATCAAATGGGTTTAGGTCAGATGGGTTTTTCGATCAAATGTAGACCCATATATATATATATATATATATATATATATATATATATATATATATATATATATCTATATGGGTCCCCTTCACATTGTCAACACTGCAAAATGCAGACATTCATATGGCCGAGACCATATGATCAAAATTTGTAATGTCGACAATGCGGAACCAGCATCTCAGTACAATGCGTAATGGAAAGATTTCCATTCCGCACTGTAGTGCGATCTCAGAGTTGGTATATTTAAGTTATGAGGGGTGTGAAGCATTCCGACTGTCGATCATATGGTCTTAGCCATATGAATGTCAACATTTTGACGTTTCGATCATCCAGTGGTAACCCATATATGTGTGTGTGTGTGTGTGTGTGTGTGTGTACGTATGATTTTAGGTGAAGGGACTTGCTTGCCCCGATTCAGCAGTGACATTTCAGTGCTTTAGATATTTGGGGTGATATAATATTTGAGTGTCTAGTAAATGAGACATACAACATGATTACTCATACTAAAGCTTAAATCAAGAATTCCAAAATCAGTTTAGTAAGGTATTATCATGAATTTTTATTGTGTATTTTTTACACATAGAATATATGGTGATCCTAAATGATGACCATTTAAGGTTTCCAGTGGTAGTAACCTGTTAATGCAGCATTATCCTGCAGTTGTACTACTTCTTGACAAATTAATTTTTTGATACTGAAATAAATGTTAGCACATATAATAGTCCACTATTTAATAGTTTCCAGTTTGAAAAGATTTTCAGCACTTTGATAATATACAATAAAAAAGAGCATCATTATGGACTCAGGTAAATGAAACAATGAAAAGGATCAGGGCTAGCATTGGACACCTCTGAGAACTGTTATTTTGAAAAGTGTGCCATAGAAACAGCAAGTTTCCAAAATGCAAGAACCAAACAATAAAAAATCCATCTAGTGAATAAAGGATAGGTGTATCAAAACAGTTCACAAAACAAAGTTTTCAAAATGCTAAGGGTAAACATTCTGTGCAACCTTCAACATGTTACCCAGCCACCTTCATGTTTAGTTACCCATATAAGAACAAGATTCCATCAGTCATAAAAAGATAGCTCCTCATGAAATTGTTAGAGTCAGACACAGTCAAGATAAAAAATAGATGAAAGCATATGCTGATTCTAAAATACAAGCAAAGGGGTGCAGATTTGAACTGGAACAGACAATGTTGCTCAAACAGGATGAGACAGGAAAACTTTCTTCCACAGAGGCATAGCTAAGATGGGGTGAAGGGGCAGCCACCATGGGGACAAGACATCATGGGGCAGAATCTTCATGCCACTAATGCATTTGAAGAAGCACTTTAACTCTAGACAGGACAATGGACCACCCCCATGCCCCCCATCACCATGTCCACAGCTAGATCATGGTCAAATGGGGCCTTAGGCACAGTAATGGATCACGGACATGCCCCCCCACAGCCATTCCAGTGCCCCATTACTTGTATCTCTATCTGTCCAGTTACCATTAACACCCTTCATACCTGTCATTGTGCATGCTATTTTCTTCTTTACTTTTACAACGATTACAGAGATTTGGATTCAATTTAAAACTTGTATTTCAAATTTCATAGCACAAAAACTGATAGCCATTTATAGGTTCATAGGTAAGTATTATTTGCTAAACAAAACAGTATCACGTTGAAAACAAACTTAGCATCAGCTATAGTAAACTTCTCTTCCCTTGTAACCCACATTCATTGAAAATGCATTGAAACTCATTGAAAATGCATCTATCCTGTAGCAGATTGTGTACCTTGTGATGCAGGCTGTTTTCAAGGCATATTCATTGAGTTACCTTATTGTGTTAAATTATATTTCTTGTTTAATACAGCAGCATTTGTGATTGTTGTGTGTTTTAAACTTCTAGTTTTGAACATTCCAGTAAGCAGTGAAGCAAAATGTATGAATCAATAATGACAAAGTATACATTTCAGATAATTTCAATCATAAAAGGCCACTCAAACTGTCATTATAATCCACCAGTATTAGTACTAAACAATTGCAGCCACTTTATTGACTTTGTATAGGTGTCACATCTAATTATGATAAAAATGGCTACAGTAAAGTATTTCAATTTGCTTTACACAAATGTACACTAGACTTGCAAAGACAGACTAATGACTTTTTAACTTTACCAGCTCAGCAGGGTCAGTCATTTTTATCCAAAGGCATCCCTCATACTGAGCAATTATAGCTACATTGTTGACTGCATCCTTCTCAGATGTCCATGTCAAAAAACGAATAACAATAATAATGATCAAACTCATATATTTCAAATTTGTTTCACACAAACACAGTAGCCAAATTATTCCAACTTAATTCTTATACATGAGCGCATGTGCGCACACACACACACACACACACACACACACACACACACACACACACACACACACACACGCACACACACTAGTCCTCCAAAGCCAGATTAAAACTGTTTAAAATGACCAGATGATAAGAGCATGAGGTACTTTCTTCCACAGAGAGCCACCCACCCCTGCCAGCAGTTATAACAATTTGACAACTGTGTACACCCCTATTGTTAAGACGAAATACGTGGCATGTACTTTACTGGTAGCTTTGGATGAACTACATGGAACTGCATAAAGATCACTAGCATCAGCCCATAAGATCCAGCCAGGTACAACACAATTTAAATAGAAGAATTTTTATGAGAGCATAACAAAATTAACCACCTGATAACATATAAGTCAACATGTACAATCTCTGCAGACGTAAAAGTCATCTGAATAATTCCACACCAAAGAGAACTATTACTAATGCAGAGGTTGCTGCTGAAAACAACTTTGCATTTTAGTGCTTCATTTGTAAATGCAACGTCTGCTGTCCCAAAAGAATAAATTGCCTGTATTACATTAAAAACTGGTGTGCTGTTGATATTGCCATAACATTTACAGAACTATATTAGCTAGGCAATAGGGAATGGCTAGCAAACAATGACAACATATTCATAGCAACTAGACAAGTAGTCCTGGAGATCATTAAGGACCCTACCCCAAAATCCCAATTGTTCCAAAGCACTGTCTGGTTAAATGACTCACTCAATGTCAAAAGTAGATAAATGAAGGTGGAGAGTTTCAAATCCTGCACCCTTGCTACAGGAAACAACTCATTAACAAGGAAATATTGAAATGCATCTCTGGTGTTCTAAGAGATACGGATGACTTCTTGGCTACGTTGAAAGAAGCTATGAATGCAATTGCAGACACTTCACATTTATTATTAACTACCATGGATGTCAGTAGTCCTTTTACTTCGATCCAAAATGAGTATGGAATTGAAGCAGTAAGGAGAGTTGTAAGTGAAAACAAATGTACTAAAGATGTTAACTTGATATGTACACTCTTAGAGATGGTTCTCAATACAAACTTCTTTACTTATGGACCATCTAATTACTGGCAGCGTTGGGGGGTAGCAATGGGCACTCCTTGCGCTAACAGTTACTCCAATATTATTCTGTCTGAATGGGAGAATAAGAATATTCTAAGTATTAGCAATCCATGGCATGAGCACATTCTATTTTACGGTTGTTGTGTGGATGACCTGTTCCTGTTATGAAATGGGGATGAGGAACAATTCACACAGTTTCTGGAATTCCTAAATGAAACTACAACTTTTTTGAAACTAACTAGCTGTTGGTCATGTAATAGTGTTAGTTTCTTGGATGTCAATGTTATTCTTAAAGAAGGAAGTGGAGCTAACACCACCTTGTACAGAAAATACACTTGGAAGAATCACTATCTTCACAAAAGTATCATGCATCCTATGGCATATTACCAAGAATGCCATGTGCAATGAAGCTATGAGAATTTCTAAAAGGTGTACTCAAGAAGCAACCACCCAGCAAGAGATTAGTAACTTGCAAAAGTGACTGCAACTACGTGGATTTCTAAGCAGGATACCAGTCTTCCATCAAATGAAACCGGAATGAAATTAGGAAGTGCTTAACATCCAAAACCAGAAAAACTGAGACTAATGATAACTTATAGTACAGACAACAAGCAAGTAAAGGATATTATAATGAAGTATTGGCCAATTCTAATGCAGGATTCAAAGCTACATGAAATTGTAGGAATGGAACCGTGCTTTGGATATAAGAATTAGAAAAATATTAAAAGACTCATGTACGAAAGATGGTTTTTCCAAGCAGGTATTGAGTGGATGCAAAGGCACATTTAAATGTGGTAACTGTTCAGCCTGTGAATATATAGACAGTAGTAATACATTTAGACACCCGAACAGAAACTATGAATATTCTTTTAGTTGCAAAGCCACTTGCACCACCAAGAATTTAGTCTACTTAGCAACTTGTACAGTCTGTACCTCATTTTACGTAGGTAAGACTAATCAGATCTTTAAGAAAAGAATGTTAAGGCATATGTGCAGTATACGCAAAGGTGATATACATAATGCATTGGCTTTGCACATTACAAAGTATCCCGATCACTCTTTTAGTTTTAAGGCCATTGAACAGCTTTATGAAGGAGTAAAACAAGGGGATATTTCTAATCAAACTGAAATTTGCAAAACTAAATGGATTATAAATCTAAGGGCAGATCATCCGCCTGGTCTGACTGGTGTAATTCCGTTGAAACCTATACTGAAAGCCAGAAGGCCGACCATTGGCTAAGTCAGAAGGTGTGCCAAATTCCAAGCATGTGACTGGTAGTTCTAGTTATGAATGGAAAGAAGGGCGCTATCTTTTATCTTTGTGCCCATTGGTTTATTTATTTTTTAAAAAGGAAATGGAGTCCCGGTTTTTATTGCAATCTGAGGAAGGTTTTCAACCAAAAGCGCTTATCAAGTTACAGAGTTGGGACTTTGCGTTCTGTGTTTATTCTATTTCATTTTAATTTATTTGGATTTTGTCTGCCTCAACGGTTTTAGCACCACATTAAAATTTGGTCTTTATGTTTACATTTCGTTTGAGCTGCGGAGGTGTAGCTTGATTTTTTCTACTGTTATTTTTACTTGCTGCACCCTTGATAGTGGAAGCTACATTTCATACATTTTTATGTACTCATTAACAAGTTGGAACTTTAGTTCTCTGAGCTAACTTTCAGAATAACGGTCTTTTGAAACTAAATGCTGAAATCCTTTACAGTCTGATCTCATGTTGAAAACTGTATCACAGTAATGTTCAACAATGACTACATAATGGATGATGAAGACCATATGGTTCTGATCATCAATCCATATAATGCAGACTATATTACCTGACAAATGTCACCCCATTTGTAGTTTCTGGAGGCTATAAAGAAGGTATTGCAAAAATACATTGTTAAACAGAAACGTTTAAACACAGCAACTTGCAAGTCAAGAATGAAAGTACTTGTATTTGCTAAGGCATTCAGCACTATTGTAACTAAAGAATCATTGAAAATTGAAAGACATGGTTGTTAATCATTTTTTATATAATGGGGAAAAATGGTTAAACAACAGAACATAATAATTCTGAATGGGTTGACGGTTTTCTTGTCTATACTGCTGGGTTATGAGTGATATCTCACAGGGCTTGTGTTGGAACCAGATCTTTTTGGGTTATACATCTCAGATATATAAGTGGGAAATAGGATATGGACATGCTCATGAGTGTCTACCAGAAGCGCACATTTGATGCAGTAGTAACACGTTTATATTTAATATCAGGAAAATTAGTATTTTTTATTTATAGAAATAAAGGTACATATACACATAGCCCTTCCTATATCTTGTGTGTGTGTGTCACTCTCTCTCGCTGTGTATGTGTGTGTGTGTGTGTGTGTGTGTGTGTGTGTGTGTGTGTGTGTGTGTGTGTGTGTGTGTGTGTGTGTGTGTGTAAAAGAATCTTCACTGTATAATGCATTAAACTTCCTGTAGTGGAGGTCGACAGGATATATGCAAATCACCCTTAGGGATATAAAAGTGTTTCAGCCACCTCTGGTGCCTACCAGCCCACTGCATGATACACAGAGAAGTATGGAAGACTGACAATTTACCTAGGGCATGTAGCAACTCATTGCATGACACCCACAAATATGGAAGATTTTATCAGTTCCTTGACCCCTTTGCATTTTTTTCAAAATTAAAATTCCTGTCATGACATCATAAAAGACTGAGTCCACAATCCCTAACTACTTATACTAATGTATAAACTGTTGTATTTCCATGTTATATGCTTCAGAACAGAAGTAGTTTCCCTCTTCCTAGAAAGACAAGTACTTAACTAGTTCTTGCAGATACTTACATACATACATACATACATACAAATATTTCAAGCATGGGCATTACTACACTTCTAGCCTGCCAATATACCAGTATAGTTGTTCCCATAATAAGTGTCCAAGCTGTTCTTAAAAATATCTAAATTAGTGCTTGCTTTAATGTAATTTGGTAGTCTATTCCATGCATCAGCTGCTCTCTCAGAGAACCAATTAGTACACTTCTCATTCCTATAAAATCTTCCAAATAGGTTGACTGATGATTCTCTAGTACTTTATGATAACCCCAAACCTTCCCGGATGTAGTTGTCTCTAAATGCCTGATATACCTGAATTATGTCTCCTCTTAAATATCTATATGAGACACAGCACAAGTTCAAATATTTTAGTCTTTCATAATAACTTAAATTTTCTTGTCCATGGATGCCCTTGGTATATTTCTGTTGTTCTCTTTCTAGTTTACTCATGCTTGTTTTCTTATAAGGTTTCCATATTGTTATTCCATACTCGAGTTTGGGTCTAATGTAACTAACAAACAATGACTTCAGCATTTTTGATTCCCTAGACTTTATAAATCTTTTTATACGACCTATAGTTCTATAGCTATCATTAACCAATTGGTTGATATGATTAGAAAAACTCACAGATGAATCTGCGTATATACCCAGGTCCTTAAACGAGTCTACAGTTTCAGTCACTGTTTGTATTAAATATTCACCTTTCAGTCTATGTCTCTTAAATCTTATAAGCTTAGTTTTTGATGCATTTATCATCATATTATTCTCCTGTCCCCAAATGGTCAATTTACCTGGAGTGTTTTATTAATTTCTTGTTATATTACTGTGCTCAGCATACATGATGTAACCTGTTTTGTGTATTATGCTGGATATACTGTATTTGTATAATTTGATGCCAGAGCTTTTCTCCCCAGGCCTCTGCTGAAAATGGACCTGGTCCAGTCAGAATTTCCCAGTTAACAAATGTAAAATAAATAAAATAGTCAATTTATTTTAAAGACATGCTCTATTTGTAACACGTGTAGTCAGTTTACCCACTTTTAAGTCATCTGTATACAAACTGTAGAACACCTCAGATGAAAAAGATAGATCTGAAAGATACAATCTAAACAACTATGGGGCTCTGACAGAGCCCTGTGGGGCACCCTGACTGTGACCAAGAATTTCACCTGTCATGTCCTATATAAGCCATGTAGCTAGCCATCTTATCAAGAGTACATCGATACCTAGTTGTTCTAATTTATTGATCAGTGTTTTATGTATGACCGTATCAAGTGCTGATGGTAAATCTATATAAAATTACATCACAGCATACATTTTCATTCATTGCTGTTATTGTATTGTTATAGAACATCATGTTACAGGTGGTAATAAATCTATTGTTTAAACTATGCATGCTGATATATAGTTTCAAGTCCCAGTCTTTCCAATTCTAGCAATAACTTATCCAATATTACCTTCTCCATTATTTTTCCATAACATGAAAGTAGACCTAAGGGTCTGTATGACTCTGGGTTTGTCCTACTCCCCTTTCCCTTAAAGACAGGTTTAATAAGTCCATGCCTCCAATCTTGAGGAATCTCCCCATATTTATATGACCTAGTGAATAATAGATATAATGGTACTGTAAGTTCTTACTGAAGTGTTTTGGGGTCATTATTACTAATTCCGTCTCCTCCATGTGCTTTGTTTGGATCCAGTTTGCACAGTTCTTTTTCAATATAATCTAATCTGATTTCAGTATCTGAAGTTACCTGGATGTCACTAGAGCAATTTATTATCCCTTTGTGGAGCCAAACTGTTTTGCATAAGATTTTGTGAATATGTATAGATATATATATATATATATATATATATATATATATATATATATATATATATATATATATATATATATATATATATATATATATATATATATATATATATATATATATATATATACATATATATATATATATATATATATATATATATATATATATATATATATATATATATATATATATATATATATATATATATATATATATATATATATATATATATATATATATATATATATATATATATATATATATATATATATATATACATGCATATATATATATATATATATATATATATATATATATATATATATATATATATATATATATATATATATATATATATATATATATATATACATATATATATGTATATATATATATATATATATATATATATATATATATATATATATATATATATATATATATATATATTTTATTTATTTATTTATTTTATTTTACATTTGTTGACCGGGCTAGGCTAGCTGGAGAAATTTCCATTTTCAGTAGCGCCCGGGAGAAAAGCTCCACAGAGTGAGATACATACAGAAAATCTATCAAACCAAAATAAAATAATGATAACAATAACAATCATAATATTGGAGTTAGTATTAGGGTTTGCAATAACAAAAAAAGTAAAGACTAGTAAACCCTTCAATGTAAAGTACTACTACAGGGGTTAATTCCTAAGACACACAATACTATCTACATGACATTATAAAAATTGAGAAAGAGAAGGAAGAAAAAGAGAACTGAATAGATATAGTCAAAAAGGAAAGTATGTAAGGAAAGTAGAGTGAAAGAAAGTAAGGGAAATGATAGAGATTAACTGTGGTGAAAAAGCAAAACAACAGTGGGGGAAGGAGAGTAAGACAAATCGGGAGTAGTGAATGAAGGAGTAAGGGAGATAGTTATATTTAGTTAGTAATAGTAAATTAGCTAGTCAGGTTTACTACAAGAGCAAAGCCAGTGATTTTGGAAATGCAGTTTAATATTTTGTTTGAAAAGAGGCAATGATGTAATCTTTGTTATGTTAGTAGGTAACAAATTCCATTTTGTCCCAACAGCATTGGTAAAAAGAGAGTCACCAGCATTATTATTTGATTTTATAGAATTTGTCAGAATTTTACTGGAGGAGCGGAGAGAGTTAAGATTTTTATAGGGGATTATGAGTTGTGAGAGTATTGGGGTATTATTAGGTTGGTATAAGATTTTGTGGGCAATGCAGAGTTGATGGATTACATATACATACATATATATATATATATATATATATATATATATATATATATATATATATATATATATATATATATATGGGTCTACTTCAATAGACCAAAATGCCATATTACCGAAATTTAAAAGACTGAGACAAAAAGATTGAAGTTTCAGATGACTGAAACTTCATATTACAAATGTTCAGAACACTGAATGTTTGGAATGCCGACAGTCTGAGGTGAGAGTAATGGGAAATCCACCCATTTCCACACTACAGTGCAATCTGGGAGTTCGTATACTTAACTTGCAGGGGGTTGAGGCACAGCCCCTTGACGGGCTGTAGCCCCCATGCATAAACGTTTTGTTTGGATTTCAGTTGTTCTCTGTATTTGTAACATTTTCTACTGAATATTCATGTCAGTGCTTTAGTTATTCAGTGGGTTTTGTTTGGGTTTGTGTTTGTATTAGTGGGAAGGTTAATTTATATGTTGTCATTTCTGGTGTTTTTATTTGTGTCTGTGTGTTATAGTTTTTGGGTGGGTTATTAACATTATGGTAAATTTCTGGGATTAATGTTTTCCTATCAGTGTATGTGTTTGGTAGGTGTCAGCTGTGATGTGTTTTGTAACAAGTATGCATTTTGAAAAGATTCTGAGTACTGTTTTTTGGGAGGTGTTTTACTCTGTGTATCTTATATAGTTGTTGTCTGGTATTTTTGGATATGTCATAGCTGGGCATTTGCGGTGTCAGGTTTTTGAAATTATGGGCTTTTGGTCTCAGTCTTAAGTGTCGGTAATATGGCATTTCGGTGTACTGAAGTAGACCCATAGATGTATATACCGTTGTGTCTGAATAAATTTTAGAATCTACCGACAGCTTATCAATTTGTATGTCTTCACTCCTTCCACTTCTTATGCATCTATAAAGTGGTTTTCTATTATGCTCAATACCCTTATATACATTTTCTTTGACCTCTTTTCAATTTCTTATACTGATGCCTTTCACCTTAATCCAGTATCTTGTTCATATGGAACTATATCCTCCTGTGTGCCTAGATCATGATGTTAAACATTTTTTTCTGATTTTTTTCCATTCAAACAATTTCTCTTTCAAAACTTTCAAAAACATTCCTTCTGCAGATTTTTCACTGACTGCATCACTCCAGTTAGTTTTACATAGTGACCATTTTGCTTTCATATTATCTGTTATGAATCTTCTGTGCATTGGTTTGCATTTCAGTTTGGTAGAATTATCTAGCAACAAATTAACCTTAATAACCTCATGACCACTGCACATCAACGGTGGTAAACCTTAACTGAAGTTCAGTGATTTCTTTAGGAACACAAACAATGTCTATTATGTTCCGTTCCCTGATATTTTTTTTCACAATCTGAAGCAATTGTTCCTGAACACACATTGTGAATAATTTCCTAATACTGTTGATTCAATATTATTCCAGTCTGTTTCTGGTAAATTTAAGTCTCTGGCGACTGTTTTTCTTCCCTCCTGTGTTTCATGTTAAAAATGTATGAATTCCTCTAGGTCATCAGCACTTGACTTTGGTGGTCTGTACACTCCAACAATTGTTATATGTTTCAAGGTTGTCTTTATTGTCACAGTTACACAATCCATAGTATTGATGTTATCACTGAGCATGTAATAATCACAGGTCTTATAACTATAATAATCGCAGGTCTTATAACTATCTTTAATCCCTGTCATAACACTTCCACCTGATTTTTTTGTTACAATGTCTGTTAAAGTAAAAACATTTAAATTCTGTTAGAACTGGTTTCCAGTCATTATTGTTTAACCATGTTTCACAAACAATAGCAACATCAATCTTATAGGAACATAGCAAATTTTCTAATAAAAAAAAATGTATTAGTAATATTCATAGCATTAACAACCATCAGACATGCATCAAATGTTGCTATCTGTGAACTGCTAAATTTTCGACCTGGCAAAAATCTTGCCTTGTGTTTGCCAAATATTGCAAAATATCTACTACAAAAACACTCCTCCCTGATCTTGATAAGTGCACGCCATCCTGCCTGAACATGTGTGCCCAAAATTAGGCTTGGATGCTCTATATATTTTCATTTTTTAAAATAGGACATTTTTTCATATAGATGCTTACCCCAAAAAATCTTTTCATTTATGGTAACATGACTCCCCTTTCTATATGTGATTTGTGAAAAATACGTCCTAACACCTGTACAGGCTATGCTATCTAAGAGACCTGTAAGTTCTCTACTAACAGTAATAGAGTCCTTGCAGATGAGATCATTTGTACTGATATCAATAAAAACAGATCAGTACTTCCTTACATTAAGGTGTTCTAAGGCCTTCCCCAAATCCTCTGTGTTTGGTTGGCAAGCATAACACTATTAATAGGTTCATAGGTTCATAGGTTCATACTAGGCTATCTGCGCAGTGACACTGAGGTAATCCCTGGGGTAAATCTGCGATCTCCCATCCATTGCTCATTATCTTCTCTGGAAATGCAAGTATTAGTTCCTCTAATAATTGAATCTCCAATTACAATAATATCTTTTCTGTCTAGACCTGAAAACTCTTTGGCTTCTAATTCAGTAATATCTGCTCTATCAGTTGTTACAAGGGAACAATCTCCATCACCATTAGTGTTATTAATCCCACTGCTTTCACTGCTTAATACACTTGCAAGCATACAATTTACATCCGCAGTTTGAGACATGCTGTCAGCATCTGTCTTTCCCCTCTTTTTTCTTACAGTAATGTTCTTCAGTCCTTCCATGTTCAGTTATGATTTCTTCTTCATCACCTGTCCCTTGCCTCTTTTTTCTAGCTTCCCTTTTGGAAAAATGATGCACTTTTCATTAGAGTGAAAGTTTTTTGATAGAAAAAATGTATCATTCCCTGTAATTTGTGTGTTACAATGCAAAGCAGTGTCATTTTTAGTATGTATTTTCTTTGCTTTGCAGACATTTATTAGTCTATTTTCTTTTTATCTATTGTGAAATTCTTTCTTTCTTTTTTTTTTTTTTTTAATTACCTTCGGTACATTTTGAATACTCAGATTGCTGAATGCTTGCATCCAGAATTCCAAAGTTATCAGTGGCATTATCTAGTTTCATGGGGGTTAAGTGATATTTACAGACAATAGACACATTATTTCCTAAATGTATTCTGTTTCCTCTTTGCCTAACATCCTTTATCTCATCAGTCCATTCATTAATATATGTATCAACAGTTCTCCAAGCCATGACAGTTGCACAAGCGCAATCGTCATCAGTAAGTCTAGACTTACTATTAATAATGGTAAGCAAATCATCAACCTTTTGACACGAGGAACACGGATCACCAGTGTTATCAGGTGTTACCTTTAAATATACATAGCATTTTTTATACGGTACAAATATTTGTGCTTTAGCAAATCATTAATGGCATAGTCATTTAAATAATACATATTCAGCTGCAAATGTATAGAAATTCTAAAAGAAAAGAATAATCATAATAAGTTACCACAGAATTCAAAGAGAAAATAAATCAACTTCTAAGAGACGGGGCATCTCACATTGAAATATAACACATGATGATGTAGTAGTGAAACTATGATGTAACTAAGATTCAGCTTTTCTAAAAGGTAAGGTATTTTCGGCCATCCGGAATAAACATGTTAATGGCAGAAAAACAAACCTAACCATGGCTTCACCCCCCCCCCAACTAAGTATACCAGCTTCCTAGACTGCACTACCGTGGGGGTAAGGGGCAAAGTTCAACAGGATGGTCGAGCAGTTACTTACCTGGAGTGACTTGGTGTTGTGGGACGTCGGTGTTGGGGTGCTGTCGGTCTTCTCATCTCGATGATTCAGGTTTTGGGTAAGTGGCATTTCATTCATCTGAAATAGACCCATGTGTGTGTGTGTGTGTGTGTGTGTGTGTGTGTGTGTGTGTGTGTGTGTGTTATGTATATATATATATATATATATATATATATATATATATATATATTTATATTTGAAAGTCAATTGCAACTTTATTAGTAGGGGTATAACAGAAACTTTATTGTACAAAGAGGATACTTTCAGAGGTAACTTTTTTTTTACTTAAAACACTAGACTTCAAAATGTTTTCAATGTTTCTTTACTAAATAGTCTGACCTAGCTATTACACTGAAATTTTTCTGCAAGGGTCTTTCATATTACATTGTTTTTAAAAATGTATCAATGAAAAATTTATTTTATTATTTATTTATTTTCAGTTTGTTTTCCAGGCTAGTCCATTGGGCTACAAGGAGTCCGTTTTCAATGGAGTCCTGAGGATAAATGCTCTGAAGAAATACAAATACATAGTACAGAAAATGCACAAATCCATAATATACATTTCAATTAAATGTTAAATACATGTTTTGGAGAGTACAAATACATATCACACAAATCAAATAAATGTTACATAATACAGAAATAAAAAGAGAGATTTTCATTAGCAAAATTACATCAGATTAATTCAATAAGTAGTAATGTGTTTTTTTGGTTTTTTGTTATTTGTTTTTTTTAAGGCAATTACAATTAGGTAATTTTTTTAGTTGTTGGTTGAATATGTCCCAAGGGATGTAGAACTTTAGGAGGTAGTGACAGGCAACAAATACGTTTTGAAATTTAGGAAGAAAGAGTGGTCAGAATTAGGTTGGATGAGAGCAAGAGCATTCTCGTTGCTAGGTAAGGTGTGAGTGCAGTGAGGTTTTAAACAAGGAGAGACTGCTGGTGGTGCGGATGGGAGAAGGGAGAGAGTTCCAGAGGTGTGCAATAGAGAAGGACAGCAAGTGATTCCCAGCAGGACATATTGGTTTATGCAATTTAATTAGGTTTTGGGAATTGGACCTTAGGAGTCTATCTGGCTTATGCATTTCAAAGGTATTTGCTAGGGTGGGGCAGAGAGATGGGTTATGAATGTGATTGTGTGCTTGGATGAGCTGGGTATATGTGAGGAAGTTTGGTAATTCTAACCAACTTAGTTGGTGAAGGGAATTACAGTGGTGGGAAGAGGCTCTATGACCTGCTGCAAATTTGGATATTTTGTTATAACAAGATGAAGATCACTGAACCCACAGACATTGCCAACATACTGGCAGACAGGTTCAGTGCAAACTTCACCCCCCTCTCCCCCCCTAAAGGAGAGATAACTATCCCAGCAGAGTGTAGCCTCACAGACATCTCAAATGCGCAGGTGAAAGCTGCTCTCTCTAAAGCTAAAAACACAGCATCAATGGGACGGATGGTGTCGCTGTGTGCTACTAAATGAGGAATTAAACCCGCACATAAGGCAGCTGTTTAATCTCAGCCTTACCACAGGATACGTGCCCAAGGAGTGGCATACGGCAACTGTGGTCCCACTCCACAAAGGCGGTGCCTCACGGACCCTGGTAATTACCGCCCCATAAGCTTAACAAGTCTAGTCTGCAAAGCTATGGAGAGGATCATAATGGAGCTCATAAACAAAGATATAGGGACTTGCAGACATTGGACCTGACCCAGTTTGGCTTGTCAAGGGCAGATCATGCCTTTTGAACTTGGTCGACTTCTTGAAACAGTCACCAAGGCCATTGATGAGGGAAAGGCAGTCCATTCAGCCTACCTTGACCTTGCAAAGGCTTGACACAATACCCCACTCGGGTATTGTAGAAAAACTTACCAGCTTAAATGTAAACCCATATGTCACAAGATGGGTTGCAAACTGGCTTAAGGACAGAACCCACAGGGTTAGAGTTGCTGGCGCTATGTCAGACTCCAAGCCGGTCACAAGTGGTGTCCCACAGGGCTCGGTCCTTGGCCCCCTATTGTTCGGCATCTACTTCTCAGAAGTACAGGCCAACATGGGAGGACTTTGGCTGACAAAGTTTGCAGACGACTGCAAACTGGGCGTCATAGTGGAAAGTGCATCGGACACGGATATCCTTCAGAAGGGACTCATGGAAACAGATAGTTGGTGCCAGAGCCATGGCCTGAAGTTAAACACCAAAAAATATATAGTCATACCCTTCGGGAAAAACAAGGTAACCCCAAGCTACCATATAGGTGGCAATCCACTAAGCACAGAAGAGGTTATCAGGGACCTGGGGACCCAGGTTGACAGTGGCCTTTCTTTTGACACTCACGTTGCTAAAGTGGTTAGAAAGACCTTCTACATTGCCCACCTGATCATGAAGGGATTCACATCCAGATCTAGTGAGGTCATTGTTCCGCTGTACTCTTCACTTATCAGACCAATGATCGAGTACAATGCCCCATTCGGGATGTATCTCTCCCGACATCTGCAGCAATTGGAGAGACCCCAAAAGTTCCTCACCAAAAGGATAAAGGGACTCCAAAATCTGTCATATGCTGCCAGATTGAAGAAACTCCAACTCTATTCAGTTGCATACCGTCTGCTCAGAGGTGACATGTGCCTGACATACAAGGCCATGTCCAACACGGAATTAATGGACATGCTCCACCTCAAATAATCCAAATCCACCAAAACCACTAGAGCAAGCGACTTAAACCTTAGCACGGATATAAATAGGATGTGCTGGAGGGATAGATTTATCACTCAGAGACTCCCTATGCTGTGGAATAAAATCCCGATCCATGTGAGGCAGAGCACCTCGCTGGCTGTGTTCAAGAGAAATCTTGACCTGTGGATGGGAGATCGTAGGTTTATCCCGGGAATCATCTCTGTGTCACTGCTGGACAGAGGCACAACAAACTAATGGGCACAGTATTTTTTCATATAAGGGGTGGCGTAAGCCACAAAAATTTGGGCTGGGCTTATAAATGCCTTAGGGCAGATAGCCTAGTATAAACCTAGGAACCTATGAACCTATGAGTGTTTTGTTTTGAGGGAAGATTGTAGGCTGGTTAGGGTAGATGCACCATATAAAAGGGATGGGATAAGGTATGTATTAGCTAATGTAATCCTGGTGGTGGGAGAGATAAAGCGACTGTGGTGGTAAAGCTTACCTAATTTTTTGTTTTTTTTTATATTTGCTTGTAGATGCTTGTCAAATTTTAGTTGATTGTCGATAACTCCTAGTAGTTTTGTATCAGAGACTAGTTCTAGGGGGGGTATTATTTTTGCTGGTAATTATAAAGGATTGTTTGTCTAGGGAAGAGGTTTTGGATGCATTGAATAACATAAGTTTTGTTTTGGTTGCATTAAGGGCTAGATGGTTGTTGAGCATCCACTGTTCAGTGGAAGAAAAGGCGGCTTGTGTGAGATTGTTAAGAGTTGTGATGGAAGGGGAGGAACAGATTATAGTAGAATCATCGGCACATTGGATAAGACTGGAGTTAGAAATGGCTTGGAAGAAATCATTTATGAAGATGTTGAATAGTAGGGGGCCTAGAATGGAACCTTGTGGGGACGCCTGTGGATGTATTAAGGAAAGGTGAGGTAGCTTTTTTCCATTTAACTGCTTGTTGCCTGTTTGTGAGATAGCTTGAGAACCACTGGGTAGAGGAAGGGGATAGGTTAAGTTTAGAGAGTTTGGTAAGAAGGAAGCTGTGGGAAATAGTGTCAAATGCCTTAGAGAGGTCGAGGAAAAGAGTGGATACAAAGTGACTAGAGTCGTGGGCTTTGTTTATTGTTTCTAGGAAGGAGAGGAGGCCGTGGAGGCACTATGACCTGGTCTAAAGCCATGTTGTGTGGGGGTAAGAAGCTGATTATTGATGAGGTAGGGTAAGAGTTGTTGGTGTACACACTTTTCAAGTAACTTAGAAACTGGATAGGATGGCGATAGGGCAAAAGTTTGGGATGCCATTATTAGAGAAAGGTGGAGGTTGGGGGCAAGGGATCTTAGGGGAGGAAGGGATGGGTGCATGTTGAGGAGGGGTTGTAGAGGTGCTGGTGAAGGATGATCTTAGCTTGCTAATGGACTCTATGAAGAAAGAGTTAAACTGGGTGGCTAAGTCCATGTCAGAGGCATCTGGGTTGGGGCAAGGGTTTTCTTTTTTCTTATTTAATTTTATTGTATTTTATTTTATTTATTTTACATTTGTTGACCAGGAGAGTCCAACTGGATTACAAGTCCATTTTCAGTGGAGGCCCAGGGAGAAAAGCTCTAAGAGAACAATTTTTTACAAAACATAGTTTTAAGGACAGACATTTGATATACAATTTCCATAGAAGAGACTTTGACATACATATTAACTAAAAGATAGGATACAGTCATTCTCTACAATATAATATTAAATTTTAGAAGATAGTCCTAAGTTTAGGATTCCTGTGATAGATTTACTATCAGAGTAAAAGCAGAGAGATGTAGAATAAGGCTCTGAGAGAGCAGATGATGCTCGCTATAGTTGAGAAGGATAACAAATTGATTCACTATATGTCTTCACCTGGCTTTAGTCGAGAAGGATAACAAACTGATTTACAATATGTCTTCTCCTGGTTTTAGTTGCTTATGGAGAGCTCAACATTGCTGGGGTAGTTTTTCCTAACTCCTGGAGAGATGGGATGAGCAGTAGATTAACAATCCTAAGTGGGTACAGTACTATGACTGGTTGGCTTAGCAGAGTTACTTAAGTTAGGTAAAGTGTTCTAATGAGACATTAGCCAGGGGCTAAAAAGTTTGGTATTGGTGGTGTGGTTGGTTGGAGAGTGGAGAAATAGGCTTTGCGGTCTGAGGTAGTATTTTTTTCGTAGTGTTTTGTATTTGTTTAAGGTGATAGTGGTTTTATTTTTATGGTAATGTGTCCAGGCTTTGTCACGGAATTGCGTAGTAGCTAAGGTGTTTTTGGTTAACCAGGGTACAGGGTTACTTTTTATATGTTTTGTTTTTAGAGGGGCAAAGGAGTTGAGCAGGTTTGTGAAAGTAGAGTTAAAGTAGGATAGCATTATCTAGGGGAAGAGACTTTAATGGGTTCCAGTTTATGCTTTTTAGTGCATTTGAGAAGATTTCAGTATTGAAGTTCTTTAGGCAACGAGTGGAAATATAGGTGTGAGTTAGTTGTATGGAAGAGGGGAGACAGTGGGCAAAAGTGGGGAAATGGTCAGCTAGTGGGTCTGAGAGAATACCACTATCAGAGATACAGTGAGTATGGGATATTAGAATCCACTCTATTGTACTTCCAGTAATGGAGTTCTTGGAAGGCCTGGTAGTGGAATTGATTAGTTGTGTAAAATTATACAAGTTAATATTGAGTGAGTTAGTGGGAGATTGGATTGTGGCCCAGTTTATGTTCATGTCCCCCAGGATTATGGTTTCATGAGTAATGTTGGTAGAGACTCAGGAGAGAATATCTTCAAGGGATGAGATTGTTTGTTGTTCATAGGTTCATAGGTTCATACTAGGCTATCTGCCCTAGGGCATTTATAAGCCTAGCCAGAGTGTGTGTGGCTTTCACCACCCCTTAGGATGAGAATACTATACCCATTAGTTTGCTGTGCCTCTGTCCAGCAGTGATACAGAGATGATTCGATCTCCCATCCACTCGTCAAGATTTCTCTTGAACAGAGTCAGTGAGGGGCTCTGCCTCACATGGACTGGGATTCTGTTCCATAGTGTAGGGTGTCTCTGGGTGATGAATCTGTCCCTCCAGCACTCATATTTATATCCGTGTTGAGGTTTAAGTCTCTTGCTCTCGTGGCTCTGGTGGATTTGGATTTTTGAGGTGGAGCATGTCCATTAATTCGGGTTGGACATGGCCTTGTATGTCAGGCACAGATCACCTCTGAGCAGACGGTATGCGACTGAATAGAGCTGGAGTTTCTTCAGTCGGGCATCGTATGACATATGTTTGAGCCCCTTTATCCTTTTGGTGAGGAACTTTTGGGGTCTTTCCAACTGCTGCAGGTGTCGGGTAAGGTACATTCCGTTGTACTCAATCATTGGTCTGATAAGTGAAGAGTACAGGGGTACAATGACCTCTCCTGATCTGGATGTGAATCCCTTCATGATCAGGTGGGCAATGTAGAAGGTCTTCCTAACCACTTTGGCAATGTGAGTGTCAAAGAGAGGTTACTGTCAACTTGGGTCCCCAGGTCCCTGATAACTTCTTCCGTCTTTAATGGATTACCACTTATGTGGTAATTAGGGGTTACCTTGTTTTTCCCAAAGGGTATGACTATACATTTTTTGGCATTTAGCTTAAGGCCATGGCTCTGGCACCAGTTATCCATTTCTATGAGACCTTTCTGGAGGATGTCTGTGTCTGATGGAGTGTCAATTATGGTGCCCAGTTTGCAGTCATCTGCAAATTTTGTCAGCCACAATCCCCCTATGTTTGCCTGCACTTCAGAAAAATAAATGCCAAACAAGAGGGGGCCCAGGACTGAGCCCTGTGGGACACCACTCATGACCGGCTTAGAGTCTGACATGGCACCAGCAACTCTAACCCTGTGTGTTCTGTCCTTGAGCCAGTTTGCAACCCATCTTGTGACATATGGGTTTACATCTAAGCTGGTGAGCTTTTCTATGATGCCCGAGTGGGGTATTGTGTGCTAGGTCAAGGTAGGCTGTGTGAACTGCCTTACCCTCATCAATGGCCTTAGTGACTGTTTTGAAAAGTCGACCAAGTTCAAGAGGCAGGATCTGCCCTTGACAAAGCCAAATTGGGTAGGATCCAGTGTCTGTAGGTCCCCAATGTCTTTATTTATGAGTTCCATTATGATCCTCTCCATAGCTTTGCAGACAAGGCTTGTCAAGCTTATGGGCGGTAATTGCCTTTGTGGAGTGGGACCACAGTTGCCATCGCCATTCTTTGATCCTGTAGTAAGGCTAAGATTAAACAGCAGCCTTATGTGTGGGTTTAGTTCCTCATTGAGTTCGTGTAGCACACAGCCGGGGACACCGTCCGGTCCCATTGATGCTGTGTTTTTGCTTTAGAGAGAGCAGCTCTCACCTGGGCATCTGAGATGTTTGGGAGGCTAGACTCTGGTGGGATAGATATTTCTCCTTTTGGGGAGGGAGGGAGAAATTTGCACTGAACCTGTCTGCCAGTATGTTGGCAATGTCTGTGGGTTCAGTGATTTTTTATCATTTTGGACTAATTCTGAGCATATCTGGGAGTTTCCGGTTTCTAACATAGCTAAAGAAGGCTTTATGATTGTCTTTTGTGTCATTAGCGATTTTTCTCTCAAAGTTGGCCTTGGATGATTTTATGAGTGATCGTAGTTTTTTGCTAGTATTGATCAGAGATGCCTTCCCATTTAGGGATTTTGCTCTGTCATGTAGTAGCTTTCTCCTCTTGTTGTAGAGTTTGTTTATGGCTGGAGTCCACCAGACCCTGGCTTCGCCTTTGGTGGAAAGGGTCTTGATTTTATTAGGGATTGCTTGATCCATACATTCCTGGAGGTGCTCGTAGAAGGCATTTGTAAGGGTTTCAGCAGCGTGGGTTGTGGTTTCCACTGGCTCAGGGGCCTTGAAGGATAACAACGTTATCAAGAATTTTCCCACTACAAGAAGCCAACGATCGGGGGGGGGGCAACTTGAGACCCAAGACACTCCATATACGCTGGAGAAGGCTCGGTTTCTAACGCAACACGACAAACTGACTGCATCAAGCAGCACACCCACAGGACTGCATACTGTACTATAGCGATGCAGTGATATGCACAGCACTTAAGCGCTCCAATATTAGAGTAAAGACATTCAGGGGCAGCAGACATGGCTGGCTAAAAGTTGCTCTGTAGTACACGCTTCATCAGTAACTAGCAAGGCATCAATAAGCAAATAAGGTGCCCTAACGAAAAAAAAATCTCAAACGTCACCCATTACAGTTCTCACTAGCTACCACATTTTAAGTACTTTCTACATTATTACTATTTAATTCTATCAGTGTGGGAAAGAGTCCATATAATAGACGTTACTTTAGCATCAAAAAATTAAGCACCCCTAGGCTTATATTTACCTCTAGGACCCAAGACACTTAAAATCTGCGACCATAAGATACGCCACCTCCCCCACCAAACTACAGGGGCATCAACTTTATCATTGAACTGATACAGCTGAATACAAGCACCCCCTCCCCCAAAGCAATTTACCATCAACTCTACGTAGACTACGTCCTACCACAGAAAACACGTTCTAGTGCCACTAAACTTGGAAGAGTTTATGCCTACAAACTAAAGTCAGCAGAGATTTTATACTTATAACCCTATTTGTTCCAGTTTACACAAAACACTACTGCATGGTAAAGTTGTGAACTAAAAACTCAGAATAATGCAAAAAGATGTATTCAAACAAACAGGAAACTCAGCACACAACCGTAAATGCTATATATTGTTGTTGTTGTTGTATTACTGTAAGAAAATTGGTATAGAATATCAGTGTATGAAAACTGTTTGGTACATCTTGATTTTGAAATAAATTCAAATTAGGTCTAGTAGGTAATGTAAAGCATTACATTTTGGATAAGCAAATCCAATGTTATATTACATTCATATTCCTTGATCATTGTAACACTGTACACCTCTCCTGGAAGAAAAATTCTAATCTAGTTATTTTGTTATTTTATGTTTATTTTTCAAGAAGGTCTCACCATACATCTCAAGTGTACCTCATTATGAGGAACATTTATCATTTGAGTCTTACAAAGTTCATGTACCTCACTATTCAACACTAACAGGGTCTATCACTAACATATCCATGGTATATAATACCTAATCATATTATTTCATCATAGAAACTATTTCAGCTGTAAAGTGGTACCTTTTATCCATCCTGTGAGCTTCCCTAGTTGAGGTTGTTAGTAAGTGTTCTGCATTTTGCCCATTCATTCCATATTATGAGAGATAGTGTATCACATTTTGGAGATGGAAGGTTGATAGCTATGTGTCCCATGTAACTGTTAACCTCTTATCTTCAGAATCGAGTCTAGAACCACTAATAAGTAAAGACAAAAGTCCCAAATCAAGGAGAGTTTCTAAATATTATTTTAATACTGCTGATTGTAAAAGCTGCAAGATTAACAGATGAAAGCAGAAAAAGACAAGTCAGTTCCGAGCACACTGATATTAAAGCAGCAAAAGTCAATTACTTTCCTCATACACACACAGTACTTCTCCCATAATACACCCTTAGCAAAGCAAAATATTCTTAATGCAGCAAATAAATAAAATAAATTTCATCCATGATGTTGCACAAATGTTCTTGATTTAATATAAGCACTTGACAGTTCTGCTGCAAGAATAAATCTCCCACAAGTTTCTCATTTGCTATGCATGCCAGCTTGAATCTCATTGGCTCAGTTCCTGAAAGAACCTACCAATGAAAATTCTGGAGCTGTTGCAGGAAATCTTAAAGCAGCAGTATTTGCTCAGTGTTCAGACACCAATCAGAGCAGGAAAGCAGCAGTGTTTTTTAAGTTGCAGGAAAACTTATTTTTTATTCATTTTTTTACTTAATGCTATAAGGCTGCCCCTCCCAATCAACACCAGGCTATAGAAAGCTGCCTAGCTCACCTAGTGCTGGATCCAGCCCTGGGTTTAGTTCATAGGTTCATAGATTCTTAGTCATATACTAGGCTAACAACCACCAGGGTCTTTATAAGCCTAGCAGTGCAATCCAACTCAATATCCCTATTTATCATGGGTATTTATTAGGACAGGTTATGTTAGTTAGGAAGTTTCTAGAGCTTATTTGGAGGAGGTATGTTAGTTTTTTTTGGCATTACTTTCTGCCTTTGTCTATCAGAGACATGGGGGCCAGACCCAGGGTGAATTTACAATTGTCCATCTATTGGTCAAGGTTATGCTTAAAAAGGGTTAGGGATTGACTCTGGTTCGCATGGATGGGTAGCATTGGTTGGCTTAGCAGAGTTACTTAAGTTAGGTGAAATGTTCTAATGAGACATTAGCCAGGGGCTAAATAGTTTGGGATTGGTGGTGTGGTTCATTGGAGAGTAGAGAAATAGGCTTTGCGGTTTGAGGTAGTATTTTTTTGTAGTGTTATGTATTTGTTTAAGGTGATAGTGGTTTTATTTTTATGGTAATGTGTCCAAGGTTTTTTCACGGAGTCGCATAGTAGCTAAGGTGTTTTTGGTTAACCAGAGTACAGGGTTACTTTTTATATGTTTTGTTTTTAGAGGGGCAAAGGAGTTGAGCTGGTTTGTGAAAGTAGAGTTAAAGTAGGAGAGAGCATTATCTAGGGGAAGAGTCTTTAATGGGTTCCAGTTTATGCTTTTTAATGCATTTGTTTCGCATGGATGGGTAGCATCTTCCAGAGCATGGGTATCTTCAGAGACACATATCTGTCTCTCTAACATATCTTATTTATGCTACAAGCAAAATTAAAATCCTTGGATTTAGTGGTTCTGATGCTGTTCATTTTGCAGATGTACAAAAGTTTCATCAGAGCTGGATCTGAGGATGTCTTTTATGCCATCTCACCTCTCAATAACCTGTAGGAGACAGAGTATAGAGGTGGGACTTTAAGGCAATCCATATAGGACAGTGTGTTTATAACCTGTATTCTCCTGGTAAGGAACTTTTGTGGGCATTCCAACTGTTGCATATGTTTGGTCAGGTACATGTTAAAGGGGATATTATTGTCAATGATGGATCTGATAATGGCTGAATGGCACTATGACTTCCTTGGAACTGGATGCCATTCCTTTACTTAAAAGTTGGGCCTCATAACATGACTTCCTTACTACCTTGGCCACATGTTGGTCAAAGGCCAGATTACTGACTACATATGTTCCCAAATCCCTGACTACTAAGGCAACTCTTAGGGATGTCCTATCAATGGAGTAATTAGCTGGGTGGCAGTTTCTCTGAAAGACACTACAATGCATTTCTTGGCATTGGGTTTTAGTCGATGACTTTGACACCCATCATTTGCCTGTGTTAGACCCTCTTCTAAGATGTTTGTGTGATGGGGGAAATCTATGACAGCTCCCAATTTACAATAATCTGTCAGCTTGGACAGCCAAAGGCCCCTGACTTTATCCTTTTTCTCTGAGAAGTAGATACCAAATTGCAGTGGTCCCAGCATGCAGTCCTGATGTACCCTGCTGGTGACTGGTCTCTTACCAGATGTGGTATCACCAGTCCTGACTTCCTGGGTCCTGTCTGTGAGCCAACTGTCAATCCAACAAGTTATGTAGGAGTTTATGCCCAGTTTGGTGAGTTTGTCAACTATACCTGAGAGTTATATTCTATTGAATGCCTTAGCCAGGTCCAGGTAGGAGGTATGCACTGTTTTTCCCCTTATCCATTGCCTTGGTCACCTTCTCAAAGAAGTCTGCCAAGTTTAATAAGCATGATCTTCCCTTGAGAAAGTCAAATTGCTCTGGGTTAAGTGTCTAAAGGTTGCCTATGCCCTTTTTGATCATTTCCATGATAATTCATTCCATGGCTTTGCATATTAGGCTAGTCAGACTAATAGGACTGTAGTTTCTGATGTCAGTTGATGATCCCCCCTTGTAAAGTGGGATAACCATTGTAGTCATCCATTCTCATGGTACAAATCTGGTTTTGAGTCTATAGTTGAAAAGTGACTCAAGTGGTGGTGATATGTCATGTTTTCAGCTATGTAGGAGGCACCATGTGATATTGTCATGGTCCACTGAGGCTGTTTTTGGCCTTACCAAGTGCTGCCAGGACATGCTCCTTATTAATATTTGATGGGGTTATGCTAGTAGGTATTTCATGGAGGAAGATGGGGGGGTTGTCAGAGGTGAGCTAAATTTGTCAACCAACAAATTCACTATGTTGCTGTACTCAGTGAAGCTGGCACCATTGACCACTAGGTCAGCACACTAATGTGTGCTGCCTTTGAGATTTTAGACATAGCTGTAGAATGCCTCATGACTGTCTTTAACCTGTGAGGCTATCTTGACCTCATAATTGGCCTTAGTCCTCTTAGTTTCCTGTTTAATTTAATTAGAGAGCTCCTGTCATTATGGGAGTTGCTGTTCCTGATCTAGCAATTACTTTTTTCTTTTTGTTATAAACCCTATTGAAGTTAGGATTCCACTAGTGTTGTTTGTTTTGGGTGTACTTCTTGTAGGTACAGCAACCTATATACAGCCATTTACATGATTCTATAGGGTCTCTGTGAACAATTCCACATAGGTTGTTATGAACTCTGGGCTGGGAAGGACAAAAAATATCTATAAACTGGATTTGAACCCTGCATTATGTGGCCTCTTTCTCGAAGCTCACTTCACTTACACCTTGTACCACAGACATAGCTCATTACTAGTATTCAGAAACAAATGCTGATTATGCAGTTTTAGTCAGGACTGAAGCACTCAATACTCCCTGTTAGCTGTAGCAAACCATTTTTTATACTTGTATACACTTGTGGCAAGCGGTTTGCTACAGTTTAAAATAACTGGCCCCTAAGTACATGAGGCTATGGCTCTGGGTGCCAGAAGGGCTAGCTACAGCTCTGGTTTCCAGGTATTTCCCAGAGGCATATGTAGTCATAAATAAAAATAGCCTCCATGACTACCATCTCAAATAGCAGACACACCGTAGCAAAGCACTGCTCTTTTTGAAAAAGGCCAACAAAATGCAAATATGACATATAGGCTTGATTGTGACAATACATCAGCAAGATGTTAAACTTCCTGCAAAGCCTAATAATTTTACAAATGTATTTAGAACGTCTGAACAGTGCTAAAAGACTTTAGTATGTTATGATGTTCCCTGACAGCATAAGTACTACAGACATGGAATGTCTATGCAAGTCTATTATCACAAGGATTTTTAAAAGTGGATTCTATGCGCTGTATTGTAAGCAACTAATTTTCATTTTTAATTGTTATTTAAATAAATTATTTTCAGCATGAGAAAGATAAGACAACAGTGTAAATTATTTCTAAAGAAATATAAGTGCCATAAGTAGCTTCTGGATTCATTTTCATATTAAAATAATTAATTCTAGGGATGCTATCTGTGTGTTTCAGCTAGACAGAAGTCTGACTAGTAGTCTAGTAGCTAGTGGTGTGCTTTACGAACACCTTGCTTTATGTACCTTCATTGTGAGTCTTACACTAAATACCATTCCCTACTCCCATTCAGGAAAGTGCACTGGAAAATGTTTGCAATTCCCTGAAACTGTAAGGGGAAGGGGTGCACATAAGATGGTAATTATGTCCCCAGTAATCGTTGTGCTAATATGTTCAGAAATGTGTATGAGCCCTGGTATCTGTACTGTAAGACAATGTACTATTCTTGTAATGAACTATTTTTCAAACTAAACTCCTTACTGTGCATTCTAAATTATGTATGTATGTATCTCCAAAACATATAGCCAGTTTTAATTCATGAATTTCCCTAATACAAAAATACTGGTATGGAATGTGATTGCACTACTTATCCTCAATAATGTGCAGTATTACAGTGGCTGCTAGATTTGCTGCAGCAACCTTATTAATTGTTAACCTGATTGTCTGTGTCCATCCGTGGTCACACCTCACATTATGAACATAGCAAATACTCTTTAGATAATCTTTTCAAGGACAGGTAAAAAATGTGAAATATGCACATTTTGGCAATGTTACCACTGTAAAGTATAGCTTATAGATAGTGTACTTCATTCAGACTTTACACCTATAAAAATCCATTCTGACCGAATAAGTAACCTCAAAGACTTATAAAGAGGAATACATATACAAAGCCTTCTGTAGTAATATCAAGAATCTCCACGGCAATACCCAGGTTTGATCTGAGTTACTGCATAATGGCATCTCCTATACTGAGCTAACAGATATTGCCAACATACTGGCTGACAGATTCAGTGCCAGCTTTACCCCCCCCCAAAGATGAATCACAACTTCGGAGGAATGCCAGGCACCCAGCATTACTGCAACACAGGATAAAGCTGCATTGTCCAAGGCCAAGAATACAGCTTCCATGGGAACCAACAATATCCTGGATGTGTTCTACATGAACCGCAAAGTGAACTGGCACCACATCTGTGTTCCCTGTTCAATCACAGCCTCACCTCAGGCTTTGTCCCTACCGAATGGTGCACTGCTACAGTCATCCTTCTCCATAAAGCAGGAACGACTACAGACCCTGGGAATTATCGCCCCATTAGCCTGATTAGTCTGATATGTAAGGCTATGGAGCGCATCATCATGGATCTAATTAACAAGGATATAGGGAATATCCAAACTCTAGAAACCACGCAATTTGGTTTTGTGAAAGGTAGATCATGCCTGCTCAACCTGGTTGACTTTTTTGAGTCAGTCACCAGAGCTATGGATGAGCACCTCACTGGCCCTCTTCAAGAGAAATCTTGATGAGTGAATGGGAAATAGAAGGTTCACCCTGGGGATCACTCCAGTGGCTCTACTTGATAGAGGCACTGGGAACTAACGTTGGGCTGCATGATGCCAGATGGGCTAGAGGGCCATTAGCCTATTATACACCTATAAACCTACGAACCTATGGAGTTATATACCATACAGTTTGGAGTTTATAATATTGCAAATTATTTTGAGTTACTTAGGGTGCCACTGTTTTTAAGTATATTTGCTGCTGTTTTCCCATTTGTACACATGAATTTAAAGCACTTTTTGGTATACTAGATCTTTGAAACTTTATTTTGAATACATGGGATATCAGGATCACCTGAAGAAGTGAGGGCAGAATGCTGACTTCTTCAGCTGCCTGGTCCTAAATTCAGATAACTGTCAATGCCACTTCAGTCTGTTTTTAGTCCCATAAGTATCCACTATGTGTGGCATTCTGCAATGGCACACCTGCGTTTAAAGTTGACTGAAAATTAGTGCCATTTAGGTCAAAATGTAGGGTGGAGAAATGAAGCTTCTTCAAAACAGGTTATTTTATTTTGTTTTTAGTGTGACTAGCACTACAAAATACAAATATTTAGATTAAATTAATAACTTGCTGCATATTACTTGAGCATTTAATCTAAATTAACCATGCATTCATTCAGTTTTACTTACACATGATGGACTGTGTATATATTCAGTTTATATCTGTGGTTTGGTTGTGTGATTATGTTTTATTCAAGATTACCTCTGCATTCATCCTTTATTATTTATGAACTCATCCAATGTTATCAGTGAAATCATGCTAAACTAATCATATCCATACAGCAATATAATTTGGCATAATAGTGTCCTGTTTACCTATTAGGTTATAGCTAAAAGAACTCTATTCTTTCCATACTTCTCCCTGTAACAGAAAGACTAGCTAAACTATAAGACTAGCCATCCTACACTGCATGCCCAGTAGAGAATATATATAATCAGAATGGCTTTATATATAAAAAGCTTGTGTTAGGTCACTGATGTCTGTATGTCCTCTCTTCACAGGTCAATAGGCAGGTAGCCCAGTGCAGCTGTGCCAAGCGCTTCAAAGTACAGCAGATCAGTGCCAACAGATATAAGGTATGTATCACTCCCAGAACCAGAAAATATATCTAAGTGGATTTTTTTCTGTTTTCTTAATTGACCTTTCTAGATAAAAGAATAAATGTGTATAATTAACAATAAAACCATTTGACAAATGAATGTACCCTCTAGAAGTTGTATTATCTGTCTTCCAAGAAAAATAAACACACCACTACTCAGACTCTGAAATAAATATCAGTCTTGTATGCATGTCTATGTCTGCAGAGTTGCTGATTCCTGGGCTTTGTTGGTAGTTCCTGTGTACTGTTTCCTTGCCTTATTTGGGGAGAAGGAAGTTACCTTGCTTACCAGTGGGAGTGGGAAGCATTGAGCTGCCTTTGGTCCAGTTTTGTGAGGTCTCAGCCAGAAACTAGTAGTTTATTGGTCGTTTTGGGCCAGTTTCCAGCTTTTCCAGCCCTGGTATATAACGCAGTTGCACACTAGGGCAGCAGCGGTTAGCAAAGTTTAAACTATCTGGGCCATCTAAATTCCACTCTTCAAATTTTCCCCTAAAATTACCTTCCTCGAACTATACTACTGATCTAACTAACCTATAACTAAAGGATCATCTCTACTTGAATCCAAGTAGACTATACTCTATCTGTAAAACCTAGCACTTGCTCCTACAGTACTTATCACCTTGATACAGCACTCGTGTTATAAATAGCACCCCATAAAGGCAAACCCTCTTTGTTGCCCACCCACATCCCCTGAAAACTCTTTTAAAGTTTTTTTCTATTTCCTTCTAGCATGTCGAGGGATCAGTTGCTAGTGCCCTGCTCAGCTGGTGAACCTGGGAATATTGAGGCAATGTTACAACTGCCTCATGTACACAGACAACCCTCTCCTCCTCCCACAAAACACAAATACATGCGAGAGATGCAATTATACGGCCAAACTGGAGGCTGAGCTCTCTCAACACAGGACTCGCAAGACCAGACAGGAGGAGAAGGTTACCACATACACTATAGATCCAGTCTCACACAGTACCATCACAACCACAAATCATACACATAAACACACAAAGACATACTCGGAGGCTCTGATCAAAAATCTACCAAAACAGCAGAGACCACCAAAGCATACACCCAAACAACTACCACCTCAAAACACAACACCTGAAACACATAGACCGCACAGTCAGAGTGTCAAACAGTCACAGCCCATAAGGCCGAACACTATGCCAGACACACTAGTCATTGGTGACTCCATAGTCAGACACACTGACGTCCCACTCACCAGACTGAGTAAGGAGAGGGTCACAGTAAGCTGCCTGTCGGGCGCTAGAATCCGCCACATAACGCAAGCACTCAGGTCGCTCAACAGCAGATACAAACTCAGTCATTGTCCACGCTGGTGTGATGGACTACATGAAAAGAGACATTGAGGAGCTCTCTGATTATGTAGCCCAGGCAGGTATGACCCTGACCTTGAGCAGTATCCTACCTTCACCAAGAATGATGCCACAATACAGAGATAAGATGATCAGTTTTAACAATTGGCTTAAACTCTGGTGTCATTCAAAGGGGATCCAGTGTCTGTCTGCCTGGGAGGACATGCTAGACAAGCCCGGCTTGCACCTGTCACCCTGGGATTCCGGATATTGGCAAAGGCTCTTGCCACCCCATAGTGCCTTTTTTAGGCAAGGCTCAAATTCTAAACCTACCACCCTAGAACACAAAAAAGGAAAAAAACTAAGGGTAATGCTGCTCAATGCCAGAAGTCTCAATCTCAAAATGCGAGGCCCTTCTCAGTATGGAGAATATCGATGTCTGTGCTGTGACAGAAACCTGGTTCAAGGCTCCTGAGAGCACCCCAGCTATCAGGTTTTACCTCATATCATGCCCGCCCCAAAATCCGGACAATACCAAGAAAGGGGGGTATCCATATTCATTAAGGACACCCACACCTCAAGACTGATGCATCGGAGACCATCCAGGTGCAATTAACCATAGGCAAGACTGCTCTGCAAATTGTAGCATGTTACAGGCCACCCTCACAAACTCAGGAACCTCACATGGCCTTCCTGAAAACACTAGAGGGGATAAATGTATCACCAAACACCATCATATTAGGTGACTTCAATTACCCTAATATAGACTGGGAACACTACTCAAGCCCAAACACCCTAGCCCAAAAGTTCCTGGAATTCATAAACTCAAATGCCATGGAACAACTAGTCACCATCCCCACAAGAGGAGATAACATACTTGATCTCATCATCACGAACATGGGAGCACAATGTTCAACACCGGAAGTATACCCCTCACTGGTGAGATCAGATCACAAACTAATCTAGCTGGAGGTCCTCATCCCACCCCCACCTGAAATAAACCACAGTAAAGAACTTCACTTCACACTTCTAAAGACTAGTGTGGTCTCTTTTAAGGCCCCGGAAGGCGGAAAACAGTACTCAAGCCGCTGAAACACTTCTACCAGCACCTGCAGGACTGCATGGATAAGGCAATCCGAAACAAAACAAAGACTCTTAGTACCAAAGCAAGCGTCCAGTCTGGTGGACCCCAGCCATAAACAAACTCTACAATAAAAGGAGGAAGCTACTACAAGATAGAGCAAAATCCTTAAAAGGTAAGACACCCTTGATCACTATAAGTAAAAACTAAGAGCTCTCATAAAATCATCCAAAGCAAATTTCGAGAGAAAAATAGCTAAAGACTCAAAAGACAATCATAAGGCCTTCTTTAGCTATGTTAGAAACCTAGGAGGAAACTCCCAGATATGCTCAGAACTAGTTCAAAATGATGTGAAGATTACTGATCCTACAGACATTGCCAATATACTGGCTGACAGGTTCAGTGCAAACTTCTCTCCCTCCCCAAAAGAGAGATATCTATACCAAACGATTGCAGCCCCCAAACATCTCCAGCCCAAGTGAGAACTGCTCTCTCCAAAGCAAAAACACAGCATCCATGGGACCTGATGGTGTCCCCGGCTGTGTGCTCCACGAACTCAATGAGGAATTAAACCCACAGCTAGGACAGCTGTTTAATCAAAGTCTTACCTCTGGATTGCAACTGTGGTCCCACTTCACAAAGGCGGTGCCTCCACCGACCCTGGAAATTACCGCCCATTAGCCTGACAAGCCTGATCTGCAAAGCCATGGAGAGGATCATAATGGACCTCATAAATAAAGACATAGGAAATTTGCAGACTTTGGATCCAACCCAGTTTGGCTTTGTCAAAGGCAGATCATGCCTTCTAAACTTGGTTGACTTCTTCGAAACAGTCACCAAAGCCATTGGGAAAGGCAGTCCATACAGCCTACCTCGATCTGGCTAAGGCCTTTGATACAATACCCCACTCGGGTATCACTGAAAAACTCATCAGCTTAAATGTTAACCCATACATCACAAGATGGGTTGCAAACTGGCTGAGTGACAGAACCCACAGGGTCAGAGTTGCTGGTGCCATGTCAGACTCAAAACCTGTCACAAGTGGTGTCCCACAGGGCTCAGTCCTGGGCCCACTCTTGTTTGGCATCTACTTTAGTACAAGCAAACACAGGAGGGTTATGGCTGACAAAGTTTGCAGATGACTGCAAACTGGGCGCCATAGTAGAAAACACATCTGACACAGATATCCTTCAGAAGGGTCTCACAGAAACGGATAACTGGTGCCAGAGCCACGGCCTGAAGTTGAATGCCAAAAAATGCATAGTCATACCCTTTGGGAAAAACAAGGTTACCCCTAGCTACCAAATAGGTGGCAATCCACTGAGCACAGAAGAAGTTATCAGGGACCTGGGGACCCAGGTTGATAGTAGTCTGTCATTCGACACCCAGGTAGCTAAAGTAGTTAGGAAGACTTTCTACATTGCCCACCTCATCATGAAGGGATTCTCATCTAGATCAAGGGAGGTCATAGTCTCCCTTTACTCATCACTCATCAGACCAATGATTGAGTACAATGCCCCATTTGGGATGTATCTGACCCGGCACCTGCAGCAGCTGGAAAGGCCACAAAAGTTCCTCACCAAAAGGATAAAGGGTCTCAAAAATCTGTCCTATGCTGCCCGACTGAAAGAACTCCAGCTCTATTCAGTGCCACCGCTTGCTCAGAGGTGACCTTTGCCTAACATACAAGGCCATGTCAAACCCAGATTTGATGAATATGCTTCACCTCAAAATCTAGATCCATCAGAGCCACAAGGGCGGAGACTTAAACCTCGACACGGCTATTAATAAGGCGTGCTGGAGGGATAGATTCATCACCCAAAGACTCCCTATGCTGTGGAACAAAATCCCGGTACATGTGAGGCAGAGCACCTCGCTGGCCTTGTTCAAGAGAAATCTTGACCAATGGATGGGAGATCGCAGATATACCCCAGGGATTACCTCAGTGTCACTGCTCGACAGAGGCACAGCAAAATAATGGGTATAGTTCCCATACTAAAGGGGCTAGGCTTGTAAATGCCCTCGGGCAGATAGCCTAGTATGAACCTATGAACCTATGCACATGATTGAATATATAGACATTGCAGCACAGCCTGGTGGGTATCACCAAATGATGAAGTACAAGTGAAACAAAAATGTGTAGATATTAAGGTAAATAGCATACATGGAGCTTTTATCTTAGTTAAATTTGCTTCTTTAACAGCAGAGAGAGGAATAATTTGCTGTGTTAGCTGGAGCAAGTTAACTTAATGAAGCCATTAAAGTTATATAAAAGGAGGGCTAAAGAAAACCCTGGAGTATTTGCTTGCCTTTTATGAAGAGGAGGTTTGATGTCCAGACCAGTACCTCTGGAAGTGAGACTAAAGATTGAACCAGAAGGAGACATCAGAAAAAGTTGGAGTTTGTTCCTCTTAAATTAATCCTGAACTAGTGAGAGAAAGAATGAGAGACGGATTTACTGAAAGATACTGCAACCCTAGAAAAAGTTTTGAATGTACTGTCTGTGAGATTTATGTTTGCCCTATGACTTTTGAGAAGAACCTGCATTTTTAAGCTCTTTTTAAATAATAAACAGTGCTGTTTTCTCAGACTGGTATATCTGCTATCTTTCATGTTTCACATTGGTGAATTGCTGTGGACATTTTGGGCACACTTTTTACGCCAAAGTCCTATGACTGTACCTATCTGTACCAAAATTCCACCCATTTACATATAACTTCCCCCAGTATGAGAGAGAGAGATAGTCTCCTAGGATGTGTGCTTAGAGTTTTCTTCCATTTGTCAACTACAAATGTGTGTGGGTCTCTTCACTAGAATGATAACTGTGGAGCAGCTAATACAGATCATTGCAGCTGAAGGGATGTTGGCACAACTTGGCAGTGTACAGTTCAATAGCTACACCACAGACAGTCATACCACTAAATAACCAGGGAAAAGGACCTATGTGCATATCATGTCACCTTTGAGTGATACAACCACCAGGAAGGATAGAACTGATCCAAATAGATCAGGATCCTTTCAGCACAGTTGATTGGGGGAAGCAATGAAGGCATTCATAGACATGGTGGAAACTGAATATATCAGGACTATGCATTATAAGGTTAAGAAGGAATTACTAATCAAAGCTGGTATTTTCTCACAGACACAAACTCAGAAAATTTATAACTGGATTTTTTCTCATAAAATAATTACAAAAATCACAATTTTGTGACTTAAAGCATATAGTTAATGACCAGACCCTGATATACTATACTATATACTATATATAGATATACTAAAATTGGTAGAAAAACTAGCCATTAACAAGTCTACGAGACCTTTACTTGCTGCTTTAATTACCTACTGTTTTAAGAAAGTGAGTGGTCAGACTGATCCTAATGACACTGAAAATTTTGTAATACCAGTAGAAAGGTCACTATGTCTTAAAGCTATGTACACAACTGAGTATTCCAGACTTGTAGTAAAACAAGTGTCAATACTGATAACAAACAAAAAGCATTAGCTGTAGACATACTTTGTTTTTAATGTGGAACAGGGGTTATATAGCTACAGGTTCATAGATTAGGACTAGGCTAACTGCCCATGTGAGCCATTTTAAACCTAGACAATTTTCCTTTGTAAGCCTCAAACCCTGCACCTTGTATTTGTAAGTCAAATACCTTAACCATTAGGCTACCCTCATATATAGATAGATTTTGTACTAATGACAGTAGTACTGTTACATCTTTGGAGGTTACAGTGCATGAAAAGCATGATGCCAGTGATGTTATGCTTATGGAATGTGGTAAACCATCTGCTAGAATGGTTGAGACTGCATTGTGTTACTGTGTTACTGCAAAAATAAATAATTACATGCAGTGTCTTAATTGATAGCATACAGCTACAATGGCTGCTAGAGTCGGGAAGTAAGGTCACACTGATAAAAAACAGCATGCATGCATAAAGAAAATGATCACTAATAAAGTAGTTGAAAAAATACAAGCTGTGTTCGGGAAAGTAGTTATGTTCCTGTAGTACACAATTTAACACAGGACATGATAATATGCAAAGATTTCCCCCACTTTAAGAGCTGCGGAAACAATGTGAAGAAGGTAGTCCTGATAAACCTTATCAGTGTGGGAAGGGGAACCAGCAACTGAATAAGCCTACAGATAAACCTTAGCCAAATATGAGAAAAAGGAAGGAACAGACATGTTTACTAGAATGTACGAATCTGACAAAGATCAAGGCATACTGCTACAGGGCACTAAATGTATAAAAAACTTGCTTAGGATGCAGGAAGAAGAGGAATCTTTACCATTTAAAGAAATATGTCAGTCTATGACTGTAACAGAGTAGCCTGTAAATCAGAACCAGTAGAAGGAAGGAACATATTTACCAAAGTCATGTACCCTAAAATCATTGCAAACCAGGGAATATATGTGATTAGTAGATCTAAAGAGATGGGAACATTCACTGAAAGGATGTATTCTAATGAAATGAAGTTAGGAAGTATGAAAGTGCACAATTTCATCTGAATTCTAAACTTTCAGTCAAGCTAAAGTAGAAAGGTCCAGAAATGAAGATTTATAAACTGCAAGTGGGTATTGATGAAAAATGTAACAATAAGAACATTAAGCAGCATTCTACTGTCTCCAAGGATGATGCTACAATACCAACATAAAATGATCGCCTTTAACAATTGGTTTAGCTGCTGGTGTCATTCCAAAGGGGTGCAATATTTGTCAGCCTGATTGGTCATGGTCAACAGGCTAGCCTGATTTGCCAGGAATAGTCTTCACCTGTCCCGTCTAGGCTTTTGTATAGTGGCCAAAACATTATTCACCCCTATAGTACCTTTTTTTAGGCATTGCCAAACAGACAAACTGTCCAGCATAACAAAGGCCACTAAGGACAAGCTAAAAGTGTTACTACTGAATGCTAGGAGTCTCAAGAAGAAACTCCATAGAAGCTCTCCTCACCCTGGAGAATACTGACATCTGTGGAGTTACTGAAATATGATTCAAAGCCACAGAAAGCATGCCATCAGTGCATGGCTATAATGCCTTTCATATGTTTTGATCATCCATCGATCATGAAAGAGCAAAAGGCGGAGTTGTATCAATCTACAAAAAGGATAAAAACATCTCAAGGCTGGTCAGACAAGATGACATGCTTGAACTACTACATATCCAACTCACCATGGGAAAAATCCATTGTCATATTCTTGCTAGCTACAGGTCCCCCACTGTGAACCAGGAACACTACACATCATACCTGAAGCTACTGGAATCACTCATCATCCAGCCTGATCCCGTACTCATGGGTGATTTTAACTACCCCTCCATTTACTGGAAGACATACATGACCAGTAATATGCAGGACAAGATTTCTTCACTTTGCAAATTGAAATGTCCTGGAGCTGTTGGCCTGCACTCCCACTAGTGGAACAAATATCCTAGATCCCGTACTCACAACTATGGGAGACCACTGCAACCCCCCACCCAAGTCTGATGTCCTCACTGGTAAGATTATATCACCTTTCCTGTAACTAGTTTAGTCCAGATACAGATTTGCTGTATCCGGGACTGTTTGTAAGCTTCTGAGCCCCCTAAGCCTTTCTGTGTTGGAGTGAAGCCTTCTAGCTTATCAGTGGGAATGGTAAGCATTAGGTAGCCTATCTACCACAAGAGTGGTTTCTGGTCCAGAAATTGTAGTTTATTGGCCATTTGGCAGTTTCTCCATCTCTTTCAACTTTCTGGTTTAAAACCCTGTGTTTGCGCTAGTTTCCCACCTTTCCTGTAACTAGTCTGGTCCAGATACAGATTTGCTGTATCCAGGACTGTTTGTAAGCGTCTGAGCCCCCAAGCCTTTCTGTGTTGGAGGGAAGCCTTCTAGCTTATCAGTGGGAGTGGTAAGCACTGGGTAGCCTATCTACCACAAGAGTTGTTTCTGGCCCAGAAATTGTAGTTTATTGGCCATTTAGGCAGTTTTTCCATCTTTCAACCTTCTGGTTTAAAAGCCCATGTTTGCACTCATTTTCCACCTTTCCTGTAGCTTGTCTAGTCCAGATACAGATTTGCTGTATCCAGGACTGCTTGTAAGCTTCTGAGCCCCCCAAGCCTTTCTGTGTTGGAACAAAGCCTTCTAGCTTATCAGTGGGAGTGGTAAGCACTAGGTAGCCTATCTACCACAAGAGTGGTTTCTGGCCCAAAAATTGTAGTTTATTGGCCGTTTGGGCAGTTTTTCCATCTCTTTCAACTTTCTGGTTTAAGAGCCTGCATTTGCACTTGTTTCCCATCTTTTCTGTAACTAGTCTAGCCCAGATACAGATTTGCTGTATCCAGGACTGTTGGTAAGCTTCTGAGCCCTCAAGCCTTTCTGTGTTGGGGGAAACATTCTAGCTTATCAGTGGGAGTGGTAAGTACTAGGTAGCCTATCTACCTCAAGATCCAGGTACAGATTCTTAGTTTTAGCACTTGAATTTGCTTATTCGTACTCAGCACTTGTTCAGAACTTGTTAGCACTAAATAAGCTACAAATTACTACAGCACTCAACCTTCCTCTTTACCTAGTGGAAACAGTTTTTGTACTTACCTTCCTCGCTTGCTTAGAGAAAAACAGCTCTTACAATCACTTTCCTCACTTGCCTAGAGGAAAGTAGTTTTTTATTCAGGCATGTCCAGGGGTCAGCTCTCAGTGTTCTCTCCTGTCAATCTGATTAATCTGGACATCTTGAAGCAATGTAGCAATTGCCTCATGTACACAGACAACCTTCTCCTCCAACCACCCAACACCACAACCTGTGAGAGATGCACTTATCCTGCCAAACTGGAGGTAAAGCTCCCTCCAACCAAGACTGAACTTGACAGTCAAGAGGAGAAGGTAAATACGTGCACCACACCACACTCATCATAGTCCTATTAAACCTACACCATCAAAATCCACACATAGAAACACAAAAACATTTGCAGAGGCTCTCAGTAATAATCTGCTCAAGCAACAGACCTCCAAAGCAGAAATGCAAGCAAACTCCACCCCACAACACAACCCAAATGACACATAACCCACAGACTCAGTGTGCCAATAAACCACAGCACATAAGGCAAACCAATGTACCCAACACACTTGTAATAGGTGACTCTATAGTCCCACTCACCAGGCTAAACAAGGAGAAGGTTACTGTCAGATGTCTGTCAGGTGCCAGGATCTGCCACATAACCCACGGACTCAGGTCATTTCACAACAAGTACAAATATGACTCTGTCATTGTCCATGTTGGTGTGAACGACCTGAGATGTACCTCCCTGGACTACATGAAAAGAGACATGGAAGAGCTCTCCGATCTTGTAGCCCAGGCAGGTATGACCCTAGCCCTGAGTAGCATCCTACCATCACCCGGAATGATACCGCAGTACAAGGACAAAATGATTGACTTCAACAATTGGCTAAGCTTCTTTTGTCATTCTAAGGGGATCCAGTATCTGTCTGCCTGTGACGACATGGTCGACAGACCACAATGCTTTTTCAGAGATAGCCTGCACCTGTCGCCCCTGGGATTCCGGATACTGGCTAAGGCTCTTGCCGCCCCTATAGTGCCTTTTTTAGGCAAGTTCAAATGACAAATTCACCACCATAACAGGAACAAGCAAGCAAAAACTGAGGATAATGCTACACAATGCTAGAAGTCTAAATCTCAAAATACACTCACTCAAGACATTCCATAAAATGGAGAACATCGATATATGTGCAGTGACTGAGACCTGGTTCAAGGCTCTACAGAGCACTCCTGCATTACCAAGCTATAACTCAAACCACACTTTTCGGCCATCTAGCCTAGACCAGAACACCAAAGGCAGAGGTGTGTCCATATCCATTAAGGATAGCCACACCTCCATGCTAGTTGCGCAGCATAATGCATCCAAGGTTATCCAAGTGCAACTAACTCTGGGCAAAATTGCAATCCAAATTGTAGCTTGATACAGATCCCCCACCATGCCTCAGGATTCCCACTCCTCTTTTCTTGAGATACTGGAAAATATTAGGGTTCAACCAAACACCCTAATAATGGGTGATTTCAACTACCCCACCATCACCTGGGAAAACTACTCATGTACCAACTCCTTCGCTTAACGCTTTCTGGAATTCATAAATTCCAATGCCCTGGATCAACTTATCCACACCCCCACCAGGGGCAACAATATCCTAGACCTAGTCATTACCAACATGAGTGACCGGTATTCCACACCTGAAATCAACTCCTCATTGGTCGGATCCAACCATAAGCTAGTCACTCTAGATATCCGCATCCCACCCCCACCCACCATTAAGGAAACCATGGTAAAAATTTCTCCAAAGCCAAATTCATGCTACTTAAGACAGAAGTGGTGAACTTCATGACACCCATGCAGATGGACAATACAGTTACGACTGCTGAATCCTACACAAATGCACTCTATAAGCACTTACACGAGTGCGTGGATCGTGGTATCCCAAACAGAACCAAGACTCTATCCTCCAAAAAAAGAAAGCCAATCTGGTGGTCCCCTGCCATAAACAAACTCTGCAACAGAAGGAAGAAACTGTTGCAAAAAAGAGTAAAATCTCATGAGTGGAGGAGCTCCCTGGTCAGCCTCAGTAAGAAGCTGAGATCCCTTATAAGATCTTCCAAATCTAGCTACGAAAACAAAATCACCACTGATTCTAAGAGCTACCACAAAGCATTCTATAACTATGTCAAGAATCTCAATGGCAACACCCAGATCTGCTCTGAGTTACAGCACAACGGCACGAAAATTACAGAACCAACTGATATTGCCAACATCTTGGCATATAGGTTCAGTGCTAACTTTACCCCCCTCTCACCCCCTAAAGGACCCATATCTATACAGGAAGAATGCAGAGTCCCTGTAATCACATCTATGCAGGTAAAAGCTGCACTCTCTAAAACCAAAAACACAGCATCCATGGGACTGGACAACATCACAGGCTGCATTTTACATGAACTTCAGAATGAACTGGCTCTCCACCTAAACACTATGTTCAATCATAGTCTCACATCAGGCTTTGTGCCCACTGAATGGTGCACAGCAACAGTTATCCCACTCCATAAAGGGGGAGCCACCACTGATCCTGGGAACTATCGTCCTATTAGCCTGATGAGCCTGGTCTGCAAGGACATGGAATGTATCATCATGGAACTCATAAACAAAGCCATTGGTAACCTCCAAACTCTGGACCCCACCCAGTTCAGGTTTGTGAAAGGCAGATCATGCCTTCTGAACCTGATCGACTTTTCTGAGGCAGTCACCAAAGCCATAGATGAGGATAAGGTGGTTCACACAGCCTATCTTGACCTTGCCAAGGCTTTCGACACCATCACCCATTCTGGAATTATAGCTAAACTCACTAAACTAGGTATAAATCCATACATCACAAGATGGGTTGCCAACTGGCTCATTGACAGAACCCACACTGTAAAAGTTGCAGACTCCAACTCTGACTTCAAACCAGTAACAAGTGGAGTACCACAGGATTCAGTCCTGGGACCTCTTCCGTTTGGTATCTACTTCTCTGAAGTGCAGGCAAACACAGAAGGCCTATGTCTAATGAAGCTTGCAGATGACTGCAAACTAGGAACCATAGTCGAGTCCCCAAATGATGTGGACATCCTACAGAAGGGCTTCACTGAGACAGATGCCTGGTGTCAGAGGCATGGCCTCAAGTTCAATGCCAAAAAGTGCATTGTCATCCCCTTTGGTAAAAACTCTGTACCCATGAACTACCACATAAACGGCAGTCTACTTAATGCCAAATGTGTGATAAGAGACCTTGGGACCTAGGTGGACAGTAGTTTCTCTTTTGATAATCACATCACCACAGTAGTCAGGAAATCCTTCTATGTGGCACACCTCATCACAAAAGGGTTCTCATCCAGGAAAAAAGAGGTCATTGTTCCCCTCTGCTCAGCACTCATTAGACCCATTATAGAGTACAATGCCCCTTTTGGCATGTACCTCACAAGACATCTGCAGCAGCTGGAAAGGCCCCAGAATTACCTCACAAAGAGGATTACTGGCCTCAAACAGATGCCCTACACTGACCGTCTCAAAAAACTCCAGATTTACTCTGTAGCATATTTATCGCCTACTCCAAGGAGATCTCTGCCTACACACTCTAGGGACCTAAACCTTGTCACCACAATAAACAGGACATATGGAGGGATAGATTCCTGTCCCAGAGACTTCCCATACTCTGGAACAGGCTACCCATCTATGTAAAGCAACGTTCCTCATTAGCACTCTTCAAGAAAAATACTGATGAGGGGGTGGGAAATAAGAAATACACCCCGGGGATCACTTCTGTGGCTCTGCTCGACAGGGGCATAGGAAATTAACTTTCTTGCGTGGTGTAAGCCAGGGAACCTTGTTGGCTAGGCTTACTTAGGCCCTTGGGTCAATAGCCTAGTACCTACCTATGAACCTGTGAACCTATGAACAAAGTGGTTTTCCTGGAAATAAAGGTGAAACTAGACCCCCCCCACCTAACCCCAAAAACTTTAAGAACTTTTTCTAAGGCAAACTATTCTCTATTAAATGATGGCATACCTAGATTTCAAGCTTCCCCAAATCCAGAAAACACAGAAGCCTGTTCGGAGGTGTACACAAAAGCCTGTGCAACAATATAAACAACTGCATAGAAACTGCAGTACCAGACCAAATTAAACCCAGATGAAACTGTAAGAGCAAGCCGCCACAGTAGACCCCTGATATTGAAAGATTGTAAAACAAAAGGAAGAAAATTCTGTTGAAATGTAAGAAGGAATGTGTACAACACAGCAATAAGTCCCTCATTAGTATAAACAAGTGAATCAGGGAAATGATCAAGTCTCTGAAAGCAGACTTTGAGGTAAAAATAGCCTCAAAAGCTAAGGATAAACATAAGGTCCTGATTTCTTTTTTCTAACACTACTGCAATAACTTGTAATTTGTATTCCTGTGCATGTCCTACAATTAATTGTAACTTGTATATACCATATGTAAATACTATTGTAATCCACTTTGGAGCTTTTCTCCCCAGGTCTCCACTGAAAACGGGCTTCTGGCCCAGCCGGACACTACCCAGTTAAATGAAATAAATAAATAAATAAATAAATAGTTATGTCTACAATTTAAGGGTAACACACAGCAATGTGCAGAATTAGTTATAGACAGCATCACCTATACTCAGTCAGAAGATATAGCAAATCTGCTGGCCGAAAAAATCAGTTCAAATTTTACCTCCCCATCAACCCCAGTTCTCCCCCAAGGAATACCCTCCACCTTCACAACTTAGCGACTCAAACAAAACATCCTGGAGAGACAGATGTGTGTCTCAGAGATTGCCCCTTCTTTGAAACAGGCTTCTTATTCGCATTAAGCAGAGCCCTTGTCTGATCATCTTCAATGGTAATTTGGATCAGTGGATGAGGAATCAAAAATTCACACCTGGAGTCATGCCTAGGTCTCTTATGGACAGGGCAATTTGTAAAATAGTTTAGGCATAGGCACAAACCCATGACATCCTCTTGCCCCTAGGGGCCATATATGGGGTAACATGGGTTATATTAGCAAATCTTGTAAAGGGTCTTCAGCCATTAGCCTAGCAATTTCTTATGAACCTATGTACCTATGAAGAAAGATTTCATCAGGGTACCTAAAGAGGGATAAACAGTACCTGGTCAGAGTTCTAAACTAATTTCAGTCAGTATAACACAGGCACCTCAAATAAGAGATTATTCTAACCAATCAGGTATCTATAAGTAAGAAACAAAGTAAAATTAAAGACAAATCTTTTGTAATGGGAGAGCAACCTGGAAAAGAATAATACATTGAGAGGGTTCTGCTTGATCACTCTGAGACAGAGGGCGAGTCATAAAGGACAGAAAAATAAGAAAGTGTAGATTTAACAGATCTCTACTGATAGTTCTGTTTTGGCAAAATGCAAAATACATCAGCTCTAAGCAAAAGGAAAAGGGGTCTATGCCTCAGGTTGATAAAAATGGAGCAATACATTTTAGATAAGGCAGGGGTAGTAAATAACACTAAGGAATACTGGTATGTGTTGCCTTTTCTACGAGAGGCATTAACACTGAGACCTCAGTGCCTGGGACGTAGTGTAGCACCTTCTACACACAGCAAACTGCCCTTGGGAGAACTCCAGAACTGGCTAACTTTCAGATTAGCCATTCAGATTTTTAAATTATACAATCAGAAGATGGCACTTTGACCACAGCAAGAGAAATATAGCAAGAGCTGTAGGGGAAGAAGCTGACCAAGATGTTTCCGCTTACCCATGTTTTGAGTTTAAAAAATGACGTACGGTGTAAGTAAGACTGTAGTAAAATACCATGGCAGGGTTCTAAATAGGCTTAGATGTTTTGAACAAAGCTAGAAACCAAAAAAAATAGACTGAGCTGTTCTACCACCATGTATCCTCCTCAATTGATTGATTCTCTGTCCTTTGGGGAGTTTAAAAGAGTAATCACTAGCACCTCAGAGGAAATGCTTAAGGGTGAAGGTTTATATGAGGTGGAGTTTAGGCTTAGAGAATGAGGTTACTCCGATACACAATTAATCAATGCTAGAAGAAACTTGTTGGAGAGAGGTTTGAAATGAAAAATATTGTAGAAGCATGTTTATCAAGGAGAACATAAGTGCTAAGGATGGTTGTAAAGAAAAATATTTTTAGTTACAAAATTTTCCCCTTATTCATCAGTGTTGGAGAATATAATTAAGGCTCTGCAGCATGTGATATGTCAAGATGAGGTGGTGGGTGAAATTTTCCCTGAAAATATCACTTTTTCTTATGGTAGCTATAACAATTTGAAAGAACTATTAAGTTTAGATCAGAGGATCCCCTCTGTACTTATTGATAAAAGGGGTTCATTTGTTTGTGGACATTGCAAGGCTTGTTTTAAGATAAAAAAAAAAAAAAACTTGCAGGAACCAAAATTAATGAGAACATTTTCATTTCTAAGGGTAATCTATATATTTATATAATTGGATGTGGCTGTAAACGTCCCAAGTGATATCTGGGTCAAACTAAATAGTACGTGAAAAACATTTGTGAGGCATCAGAAATTGTAATTTAAAAAGTCCTGTGGCAGAGCATTTTCGTAAGAAACATCAAGGTCTGATTGTTTTGGGGTTTTTTTTAGTGTTTTTGCTCAGCCGTATCTTCCCAGATGTGATAACTGTGTTAATCAGTTAAATGAATTAAAGAGTAAAATGATATTAAACTATAGGACACTATCACATCTAGATCAAGAGAGGTAATCGTGCCCCTTTATTCATCCCGCATCAGGCCCCTCATAGAATACAATGCCCCCTTTGGGATGTACCTTACCCGACACCTGCAGCAATTAGAAAGACCCCAAAAGTACCTCACCAGGAGGATCAAGGGACTCAAACAGATGCCATATGCTGCTCGGTTAAAAAAACTCCAGCTCTACTCAGTTGCATACCGCCTACTTCGAGGCGATCTATGCATGACATATAAAGCTATGTCCAACCCAGAATTAATGGACATGCTCCACCTCAGTAAATCTAAATCCCTTAGAGCCATGCGCTCGAGGGACTTGAACCTCAGCACAGAAATAAATAGAACATGCTGGAGGAACAGATTCATAACCCAGAGGCTCCCTTCACTCTGGAATAGAATTCCAATTCATGTTAGGCAGAGCACCTCACTGACTCTCTTCAAGAAGAATTTTGATGGGTGGATGGGGGATCATAGGTTTGCCCCGGGGATTACTTCCGTGTCACTATTAGACAGAGGCACAGTAAACTAAACTTTAAAAAGGGCACAGTATACTCAAATCAAGGGGTGGTGTAAGCCAAACACAATCGGGCTAGGCTTATAAATGCCCCAGGGCAGATAGCCTAGTATGAACCTATGAACCTATGAACCTATTCCCTAAAGGTTTAAATTTAGAGATCAATTTGTGTTTTTAAAATTAAGAACTGATTAAGTGTTTTAATTAATAAAGTGTTTAAATAAAATATTGGTTAGTTGGTTTATGTGATTAATAAACATTATTAGATGGTATAAATAATCTTAATAATCATGTATGTATACACAAATGGTAACTCGGCACATAAAAATCCACTACCAAACATTAGCGGACCAGAGTTCCACTGTGGTGACCCCTAACCGGGATAAGCCGAAAGACACAACAACATATATATATATATATATATATATATATATATATATATATATATATATATATATATAGAGAGAGAGAGAGAGAGAGAGAGAGCTATATTGAATTAAGTTAGTATTTTTAGATAAGAAACAAATCATTTGTTTATAAGCTTTTAATTGTTATTGTTTAATTGAATTATTGTATAATTGATTATTTTAACTGGGTCCTACCTGTATATAAAGAGGCTCACATTGTTATTTAGTTATCCTGTGAAGGCAAATTGCTGAGGTACCAGATCTATAATTAAAAAAAGTGGTGGTAAAACAGCTCAATATATTTTTTTTCTAGTTTTATGTTCCTTGTTATCTGGTTTATTTGATGTTTTGAGCAAAGCACAGAAAAGGTAGTTAGATTGCTTAGCTAGGGAAGTGTGGCCCTCAGGGCAGCACGTCAGAAGCGGAAAGGCAAGCTGGATGATCAGAAGGTAGATGAATCTAACATGAGAAGTACATGTATATTATGTGGTGAAGCAAACCTGAGAATTGTAGCTGAAATGTGTGACATGAGATGTAATGGAAACCATAGGCATCCACAAGGTACCTATTACAAAGGAAGGCCTTCAACAAAAGCAGGATGACAAGAAGGGTAAGAAATGTTAGACAATGTGTGTGTGCATTGTTAAGCAGAGCAGCATCTATGAAGTGCTAAGGTTAAAGTTGCCCTTGCAACTCCCCCTCTAATATCACCCACCCCATCTAACCCCTACCTTTCTTTCCACCCCACTAACTACCTTGATTATAGCAAGCTTGGATGCTCATAAGCCTAACTACTTATTATACAGCAGGAACTTCTTATTGTAACAGTTGTTAATGTCTGTTATGTACTTTGCAGATGATAAAGATTCTAGTTGTCTACTGATGTTCTGTGTTCTTCGTCTGTAACTATGTTTGCAATTGTTAATTGCTATGTTGATCAAATTGTTAATTGCTATGTAAATCCAATGTAACTACTGTCTGTATATTTTAACTGTGGAGCTTTTCTCCCCGGGCCTCTGCTGAAAATGGACCTACGTCCAGTTGGACACTCCCAGTCAAAAAATGTAAATAAATAAATAAATGTTATGATGCCTGGAACAGAGCAGAAACTGTCGAAGGGCATAAACATATGTTTTAAAGCTTGCATGTAAAAACCCAAATGATAGTTCAGTGGGTGCAATAAAGAGTCATTCTAATAAGCCAGATAAAAGAGTTTCAGAAGCAACAGTTTGCCTTCCTGAATAACACAGTGCAGTAAATTTAGTGACAAAAGCAGGCAAAACAAGAAAGGTAAAAAACTATAAACAAAGCATTTAAGAACATGTAGCAGTGGTAGTAAAGGATATACAATAACTTTGCAAAAGGGAATGTTCAAAAGGCAAGTGTAGCATTCAGTGTGAAATGCAGAGTGCATATAGAGTTGGCATTGCTGTGGATCTAGGAACTTTTAATGGAGAAAAGATGCTGTTTGCTGCCAAATGTGCAGTCGAAAGATTTCAACAACAAAAAAGCTTACTATTTCCTCAAATGACCACAGAAGACTTCAGTTTCAGGGAAACAGAATAATCCCATCCTGTCAAATTCAAGACAATTTAAAATGACCAAAAGTGGTAATGCCCATAGTATGGAAACACAAGGGAAAAGTCCAGGGTGATTTCCTTAGTATGGGAAGTTAAGAAAAAACAGGATTATGACAATAGTATGGAAACACAAGGAAGAAATCTCTGGCTTATGCCTTTAGTATGGGAACACAAGAAAAAAAAATGGTTATGCCCATAGTATGGGAACACAAGGAAAAGCCCAGGCTATGTAATAAAGAATGTATACTTGCCACACCTCATCTCCTCTGCTTACCTCAGCTATTCTGTACTCCCTGTCAGGAACTACTATCCTACAAACTACTTCTCACACAATGACACATCTCCCAAATAACATTATTTTCCAGATTCCATTCCTTCATGTTTATGCTTTGTACTACCAATAGGGAATTCAAAGTTTTGCTATCTATATACCAAGCTTGCTCAAATCAAACTCAGGTATGTAAAATCTCCTAGACTGTATATATGCCACTGTATAGAAATTTTCTGTCATTCGTGGATTGTGTTGTCATATAAAGACATGGAGCTCTGATTGTATATATGCCTCTGTACAGAATTTTTTGTCATTTGTTGTATTTGTACCATTATGTTATGGAGCTTTTCTACCTGAGCCTCCGCTGTAAATGGACCTTGTTCCAGTCAGACTTTCCTGGTAAACAAATGTAAAATAAATAAATAAAAGTATAGTAGGCATGCAAAGACTTGGGAATTTGCAGACAGAGACCAGGTGATCGTTTTGGTCCCCTTAGCAGATACAAATGTTTGGTTAAATGGTAATGTCTATTTGCATAATGGAAAATGTAATAAAACTAAACTACAGAGGTAGAAATACTGGTAAAAGAAGACCAGAACAGATATACCATGTCAATGTTTTAAAGCCATGGGAGGAATTACAGCCATCTGTAGTTAGTTTAGCAGCAGAGACCTCTAACTCAGTTGAAGAAAGACAACTGACCTCAGTACCAGCTGTTCAGGTAAATAAATCTAAGCCACAAAAACAAGAACTAGAAGAATTTCTGATAAAGAAGAAGAAAGTGTTTTTAGAGCTGCCTAGCAAAACAAGTCTGATTCAAAACCATATGTAAGGCATTCTGGGAGAAAAGGTTAATGTAAAACCTTACAAAATGCTAAATATACAAAGAAAAGCTGTACAGGAAGTAGTAAATAAATTGCTTAAAATAAAGATCGTAGAGAAGTCCGAGTCAGAGCAACAACCTCATAGTATTAGTCCCAAAACCTAATGAAACACTCAGGGTCTGTAGTAGTTTTAGGAGGTTAAACAGCATCCCAGCCCTTGACTGTTGCTCAGTGCCTATGACTGAGAAATACAAGAGAAATGGAAAAGACAAGAATTACATTACGTTGCCTACAAGCCGTTTAAAGCATGGCACCAGCTTGGTGTCACCCACCAGAATGTGAGTGGCCTATTGAGGGCATATATTCCATCCAATGAGCATGAGACTGTTGGCTTTAAGCTGGGGGATCACCTATAGCATGCTATGGTGGATCTTGTCAAATGGCAAAAAACAGGTGATGAGAATGTGTGCCAGTACCGATGTAAACAGAATATAGAAAATCTTTGTAGAAAATGTGGTGCAAATGAGCAGTGTTGCTTTAACCAGGAATAATTTTACCATAGATTAATGCGTTTTTTTTTTTTCTTTTTTAAGAGCAGGCAGGGAATGCACTGTGTTAGCAACAGTAGGGCTACATAATTATGCATTTAAAGCTGCATAAAAAATGACTGAGCAGAGTCCCTGAAGAGTTTGTTTTTCCCCTTATGAAGGGGGGATGGTGATATCCAGAACAGCAGCTCTGGAAGTGAAATAAGAGTGAAGTGGAAGGAAAAACAAGGAGGAAGGCAGTATTTGTTCCTGTTAAAAGGAGTCTAGGAGTACAGAGAGGGAGAGACTTAATGAAAGAGACAGTACTGCAGCACCATGCAATTGTTTTGAAGACACAGGCTGTGAGATTGTTGTTAGCCGTAAGATGTTTGTTTGAGAAGAACCTGTATTTTTAAGTTCTGTGATATAATAAAGCAATAACCGACGACATGGTCTGGTATATTGAAGATTTACCCACAGTTGGTGTGGTTTAAGCATGAGGGCGAAGCCATAAACAAAAGCAACCGTGGGTAAATCTTCAGTATACCACAACCACAGAGACAGTTATTGCTATTATACAATGACATTATTTAAGAAAAAAATACTTACTTTTCTTAAATAATGTATTTGTATAATGGCAGATTACTGTTCTTCTGCCGGTTGTGGTATACTGCTTCTTCGTTTTGATGTACTGAGCATGCGTATGGGACTTGCGTTCCCACGCATACCCAGTACATCAATGCTTTGAAACGGAAGCAATGGAGAAAAGAAAGTCTCCGTTGCTCCGTTTTCTTTCTTTTTTTTTTTTTTAATTTGTAAAAAAAAAAGGTTTTGCACGCTGGTTGGGCTGGGCCAATCAGCGTGCACATTTTCGAATAGTAATAGGGGGTCATTGTATAATAAACAATGCTGTTTTTCTATGGTTGCTATCTCTGCCGCCTTTAATGTTTCACAATGTATATGCATAGTAAATCACGGACTTTATTATTGTATTACTGTCCTCTTGGAAGGGTTCAGAAAGTCATTTTACTCACAATAAAGAGACAGGCTGTAAGTTAGTTAGAAGTAGATCAATCTGTTTATGGCTGAGAGCTAGCCAGTAACGTTCAGTATGCTATCTCACACTGTTCATAGACATAAAAATGAAAGCCTTTAAAACTATGTCTGTCTTCAGCTGCTGATGGTTAACACTTTCCAAGGTAAGAATCTTTCAGAATTTACAATTTTCATATCATATGTCTAAGGATTACAATGTTGCCATTTTCATAAAATGAAAATACCCAACCACCACAGTTCACCTATGTTTCGCTCTATTTTTGTTACTACCGATATCGCCATTTGGCCAGTATTGATATCTCCATTAAACCGTTTTGTGTTAGTTTTCAGCCTGGAATTCCAGCTTGAGCCATACAAAGCAACAAATGCAAAATCAGAACCCCAAAGCTTGTCCTAAGTATGAAATGCCTATAGTGGCTACTGCCAGACAGAGTACATTGCCTAAACATTTACAATATGGTGCTTCCATTCAGGTTTGTAGCAGGTGATCAAAGCGATGTGCTAAATGATATCAAAAGCTCCAAACTAAACCCATTCCATAGCGGTGCACTCTAACTTTTGTATTAACATCACATTTCTGCTGAGTGACTTTCTGGTTGTGTAACATGCAGTAAATATATACACACAGCCATTGTTTTCAGTGCAAAAACAACTCTTTCTCACTTACATCTAAAAAAGTAAAATGTCTCCTGCCTAACTTGGCCTTGGCTATGTCATTATGTTTATGTCAATAGAGTAAAGCCTTTTCACTGCATTACATCTAACAGCCTTAACAGCAACTCACAGCAGAAATGTATTTCAGATTTTGTGACTAATGTTTAGTTCAGAAGCTTGTACTACTGTTGTGACTAATGTTTAGTTCAGAAGCTTGTACTACTGTTTTTTTTTTTTTTTTTTTTGCTTGTTTGTTTAAATTAATCCTCTGTGCATTATGCAGACAGGGCAAATGACATTCAAAAGAATCATTAGCCTGGGCCAATATTAAACTTCTAGTCCATTGATGATAACACTATCTCAATTTGTTAAAGAAGTGAAAAAAATTGCAAAATTAAAGCAGTAATAACAAGGTCCAATGAAAAGGCTTGGTAAACATTTTTAGTCCTGCCTATTAGTGTGAAACAGTCATATGATCTTTTTTTTTTAAAGATAACTGCAAAAACACAGAATAATGTAGCACAGGCTGCTCTAGTTTGTCATGCCATGTGAGGACTCGCATCACTTCTTCAGTTAATTTTTGTTAGAAAAAGTTAGGACTTTATTAGTTGTACAGTCTTTCAGTGAACAGGTTGTCCATGTCCCCATCTATAAGACAGTGGTCCTTTACCACTTTGTGCATTATGTACATTCACTCCCAGTATACTCAGTGTTAGAACGCACTTAATTATTGTAACTTTGACTGTTACTGTCTACAATGGTAATTCATGAACATTACAGGAAATTGTTTCCACATATTGCTTACTTTGACTCCAGCTGAGTAAGTCTAGAATGAGAGTACTGTCACATGGGAAATCTTTTGGAAAAAATAGAATAAGAATTGGTGTGGGTTAACTTACCACTTGGACACAGTCTTCATTCACCAGTGGGCACTGTGGGTGCAGTCATTACAAATATGCAACACCAGCTTATTTAGTGGCTGTTTCTGTGAGACTAGAACAGTATTAGATGGGTGCTCTCTCAGCCTTTGTTTCTTCATTATTGACATCCATTAAGAGAATTAGGGACTGGATTTGCTACACGATCCCAATTCTCCACATTGACATTCTATTGTTTTACATGTCTGTTTAGTGGCTCCTGCTGAAGTTATTTGAAACTGGAATTGATTTGAGCTCAGTCTGTCTGCATTTCCACAGCAGCTCTAGTTAGGGAAAGTTAATAAAATAGTGTAATAGTTAACATATGGTAACAGTCAATGTTGCTAATATTTTAACTAGCATGATGTATCACTTTTATTCAATCTCTTAGTTTGCATCTCACATAGTGATATTGCACACACACACACACACACACACACACACACACACACACACACACACATACATAAAGTATGCACAAAATAGGGATTTTCCTTACTATTCCACCACGGTATCAAAATTCAGAATATTGCTTGGTTTCAGTCCAGGTCAATCAATGCCATTTCTGCAACAACCAATCAGCAGCATTGACAGGTAAGCTATGATTACCCAGGCTTTGGCCTTGGAGGTACTCTGGAGCACTTACTCACCTGGTATAAAGGCTGTGCAATTATGCCATAATTGGTGAGGGTCTCAATGCTCACCACTTAACCAACAATTCTGTGGCAAATTCATAAGTATGTACTAGGCTAATGACCACCAGGGGCTTTATAAGTTCAGCCTTTCAATCAAACCCCAGTTGTGTCCCTATGTATCATGGGCGTTAATTAGGAAGACGTATGTCAGTTAGGAAGTTTCTAGAGGTTATGTGGGGGGTATGTTAGTTTGGACATTACTGTCTGCCTCTGTTTATCAGAGACATGGAGGCCAGACCAGGATGAACTTATGATTTCCCATCCATTGGTCAATGTTATGCTTAAACAGGGTTAGGAATAGACTCTGTTTCACGTGGAATGGGAGCCTTTTCCAGAGCATGGGAACCCTCTGAGTCACATATATGTCTCTCCAACATGTCTTATTTATGTCACAAACAAGATTTAAGTCCTTAGAGCTAGTGGTTCTGATGCTGTTCATTTTGCAGATGTGAAAAAGGTCCATCAGAGCTGGATCTGAGGATGCCTTGTATGCCAGGCATAGATCACCTCTCAGTAACCTGTAGGAGACAAGGGTATAATGTTAGAGCTTCCTGGATTCTCCTGGTAAGAAACCTTTGTGGGCATTCCAACTGTTGCATATGTCTGGTCAGGTACATGTTGAAGGGGGAATTATACTCAATGATTGGTCTGATAAGTGCTGAATAAAGTTGCGCTATGACTTCCTTGGACATGTATGACATGCCCTTACTTATAAGTTGGGCAACATAGAATGATTTTCTTACTACCTTGGCCAGATATTGGTCAAAGGCCAGATTACTATCTACATATGTTGCCAGACCCTTGACTATCAGGTCATCTCTTAGGGGTGTCTTATTAATGGAGTAATTAGCCTGGATGGCAATTTTCCCAAAAGGCACTATAATTCAATTTCTTGGTTATTGAGTTTTAAGCTGTGGCTTTGACAAAACTCATTTTTCTGTGTTGGACTCTCTTGTAAGATGTTTGTTTCATGGGGGGGAATCTTTGTTAGCTCCCAATTTGTAGTCACCTGCAAACTTGGTCAAAAACTCATGACATAAGCCTTTACCTCTGAGATGTAAATGTTAAATAGCAGCAGTCCCAACACAGAGTCCTGAGGTACCAAGTGGTGACTGATCTCTCATTAGAGGTGGTATCACCAATCCTGACTTCCTGGGTCCTGTCTGTCCAGTGAGAGATACAGGGGTTCATGCCCAGTTCAGTGAGTTTGTCAACTATATCCAAATGGGGTATTGTATTGAATGCCTTAGCCAGGTCCAGGCAGGTGGTATGCACCATGTACCCCTCATCCATTGCCTTGATGACCTTCACAAAAAAAAGTCCACCAAGTTTAGTAGGGACAAAGCCAAACTGGATTGTATCTGGTGTCTGAAGGTTACCTGTGTCTTTGTTGATCATTTCCATGATGATTTATTCTATGGTTTTGCATATTAGACTAGTCAAACTGATAAATCTGTAGTTTCTGGAGTCGGTTGCTGGTCCACTCTTGTGAAGTGGGATAACCATTGCAGTATTCCTTTCTTGTGGTACAAAAGCCTGTTTTGAGGCTATAGTTTAGAAGTGACTCAAGTGGTCCTTATAGGTCATGTTTCAAGCTATTTAGGACGCATCCTGGAATATTATCGGTGCCAACTGAGGCTGTGTTTTTAGCTTTAGCAAGCACCACCAGGACATGTTCCCTGCTATTAGTTGGTGAGGTTATACTAGTAGGTATTTCATGGGGGAGGTGAGGGGGTAGGGAACTAAGTTAGAGATTAATTTGTCAGGCAGAAAATTCACAATGTCACTCTTTTCATCATTGACCACCAGTTCATCACACTGATGTGTGCTGCCTTTGAGGTTTTGGACATATCTGAAGAATGCATTGTGTTTGCCTTTAACCTGTGAAACTATCCTGACCTCATAATTGGCCTTGTTGGGCTTAATTAGTCCTATTTATTTCTTCTTTAGTTTAATTAAAGACTTCCTATCATTATGGGAGTTGCTCTTCCTGATTTTAGTCATGGCTTTTTTCCTTTTATTATATAGCCTATTAAGCTTAGGATTCCATCAATGTGGTTTGTTTTTTAGAATTTATTTTAGGCTTACTTCTAATAGGTACAACTGCCTCCATACAGCCATTTACATGTTGTAAAGGATCTCTGTAAACAATTCTGCATAGGTTGCTGTGAACTCATAGTTGGGAGGAAAATTGTATTTTGACAAACTACCACTTGATAAGAGGAAGTGTTACAGGGTTTGCTGGGGTTACAAAGTTTTTTTTTTTTTTTTTTTTTTTTTTTGAAGGAGACAGCTTTATGATCCACCTTACCAGTGAAGACATGGCACTGGGGTGAGTGTAGTCCTCTCCAATATTGATGAGTACCAGGTCCAGTATGTTTGAACTGCTGGTAGGTGTGTGCACTTGAGTTATTAAAGCCCAGAAAATATTGTGCTTGTGAGTATGAGGCAGTGTTATGTTTTCCAGTCTGTAGAAGGGTAGTTAAAGTCTCCCATGAATAGGGTATTTGGTATAACGATAAGTGTCTCTATAAGGTATAGGTACTAGTCATGGGATTCTAGGGACATAGAGGGTGACCAATAGCTTGCTAGGATATGGTATGGGAATTTGTCTATGGTGATTTGCATGCAGATTAAGTCCAAGGCATCATCCTGTTTATCCAGTGTAGTGTTATGTTTTTTGTTAATGTAGACTGAGACTCCTCCACCTTTCATCCCTTTCTATGAAGCTGATGGTCTAAATGTGGGGAAGGCACTAAAGCCTTGCACAGCCAGAGTACTTTCTGTGGATTTAAGCCATGTCTTGGTAATGGAACAGATGTCTATATTCTCCAGTGATGAGAGCTTGTAGGGTGTGGAGTTTCTTGTTTAGGCTCATAGTATTGAGCAGTAACACCCTTAGGTTTTTTGGGTTTTATTTGCTGTGTTACTAGGTTTGACAATTTGGCATTGCCTAAAAGAGGATCTAAGGGGGCTGATAAAATTTTATCTAATATTCGAAAGCCTAGGGGAAACAGGTGAAGACCATCATTTGCAAAGCAACTTGGTTTGCTAACCATGTCCTCTCACGCTGACAAATATTGAATACCCCTGGAAAGGCACCATAAACTAAGCCAATTATTGAAGTCAATCGACTTTTGTTCATACTATGGCATCATCCCTGGAGGTAAAATGCTGCTCAATGCAAGGCACATACCTGTCTGCGACACATATTCAGAGAGATTAACAATGTCTCTCTTCATATAGTCCAGGGAAGTACATCTCAGGTCATTGATGCCCACATGGGTCAACCTTAGCATCAAACTAATACAAACTATCTTTCTGTGCCCTGAGCAAAATATAAAAAGTGATAAAGCTTGAATAAGAGATGAGGTCAGGAAAAAAGGAAAGATGCACAGGTGACTTAAACCATACTTAAGAGTGAAAACCACATGCACAGTACAGCACCTTCAAGGTTAACTTTCCTTGCTGGGATACATACTGCCCCAGTATCAGTTTTCCCCTGGATGCTGATGATGAACAAGCAGACAATTCCTGTTTATGCTTTGAAAATAAAAATAATCACATTATTCTAGCTGTTCTATATGGTTGCTAAATATGTAGACCGCTTTACACTAAACATCTCTGTTAAGCTCCATTAGGATTTATATAAGAGTAACCATTTGGTAGAAGTTAAGACATCTGTGGCTAAACTCAGTAAGACTTGGATCTAAATAGTTCTAATTTTATCATTTTTCTTTTTTTTTCAGTTTGGAGATTCACAACAGCTGCGGATGGTCCGGATCCTGCGGAGTACACTAATGGTACGTGTTGGAGGTGGCTGGATCGCCTTGGATGAATTCTTGGTCAAGAACGACCCTTGCAGAGGTATGAAAAGCTGTTGAAAAAGTTTTGATTACAAATAATTGTGAGTTCAGCTTTAGAAACATTGTGAGGCACTGTCAGTTTTGTAGGTTTAATTTAAATTTGATACGGTTCCATCTGAAATGAGCTGTCATTTAAAAGTCATATGCATTTAATACAAATAACAAAACAGAGCTTACATCAGTAACTAATCAAAGAAACCATTGTCATCAGTGACGCCTATGTAACATCAGAGATCCTTCAGACAGTTTTAGAACCAGAGTGGAACAAGAAGTAGTAATTTCAAAATGTTCTGGCCACTGTTGTAGGTAACAACATGTGACTAATATTCTCTTGTCATTTAGTTGCCTCACTAAACTAATCTGAAGCTGTTATTTATTTTTCCATTGGCAAGTTTTTGTTTGTTTGTTTTTTCCCATTGGCAAGACCCAGAATTTAAGTTACTCCAACATTTTCAATTACACTACCCTTTTGTGAAATAACTCTATAATATAAATCACGACAATTACATTTTATACACAGTAATAGATGTTTACTTTCGGCTTTTCCCGGTTAGGGGTCACCACAGCGGAACTCCGGTCCGCTAATGATTGGCAGTCGATTTTTATGGTGCCGAGGTGCCAGCCCAATGCCCAACCTTCAACGAAGGCACGCCAATTCACGCATGTCTTTCGAACACCACTCGACCGTGGGGAGGACATGCAGACTCCACACAGAAGGCACTCCAGCCAAGAATCGAACGGGAGAACCATCTGTAATATGCAGCAGTGATTCATATCACAAATACAAATAATAGAAATATTTAGTAAACTGTTTTGTTGATGTTTTTTCATCATTCAGTAAATTCTATCTAGTATAGTAGTCAGTCTTTTTATGCATTGAATATTTACATGCAATAGTACAGCAAATGTGACTTTTAAAAGCACAAGGCTAAAGTAAATAATTTTATTTACCAACACTTGTATGTATCATTTATACACATACACATACATACACACAGACACACATATCTATCTGTATAGGCTAGTCCATCTTGGATAGCCTTCCAAAGTCTAATCTTTTGATTACTTAAAACCAAGGACTGACTTTCAGAATAAGGCCATGCAACAGATTTCCAAGTCATGGAAAACTGAGCTTAGGTGATGAGCACACCGACATGCAGGAGTTATTAAAAAAGTACCATGATCAATATTAAAAAAGTACCATGATCAATACAAAATTAATTCTACCAGTTATGCCTATGTAAGAGCAGCATGCTGAGAGAAGGAAAAGAAGATGTGTACCCGCAGCCATAAATAACATCATCTGTACAATAGTACACTGAGGACAATGACAACAGAAAAGGCAGGCCTTCAGGCTAAGGGCAGTCTGCAGGATGCTGACTAAGTGAGAAATAATGGATTGCTACAGGGTTAACAGTGAAACATTGACATGGCCACACAGGGTTTCCATATATAATCTGTACTATTAGAAATCAAAGTATACACAGCTATATGTTTAAGACCTACCAGGATGTTCCAGACACCTACAGAAGATGTGACAGGGGACATACTGGGTGTGTCTAAACTGATAGAAATTAAAGTGTACACAGCTATAGGTGTAAGAGCTACCAGGATGTTCCATACACCCAGAGAGGGCACAACAGGAGACACATTAGGTGTGTATAAGTCATTGAAATACAGGATCCTAAACACATTCATGGATAACAAGATATGGAACCAGCTTTGCCGTAGTGTTTCTGATAAGCATGCTCTTATGCATTCTCAGACCTCTGATCAAGATGGCTTGTAATGTCTAACCTGATGTCAGCCACAGAGGAGTCCACAGTAGCAGCATTCATGGTACATGTAAAAGTGAACAGATATGTTAAGTACCTAAATATCAATATGGTGTAGTACCAAGCCCAGGATGTGGTGTCAAAACCAGAGCATGGCAATGTAGTAATATTGCCGGTCTGCCACTGGCCAAATGATGATGGTTTCAAAGGCCATTGTTGCCATGCCATGGGATGTGCTACACAAGCATAAACATTCCACATGTCCTAATATTAGTACCACCTTACAGAAAATAAATGGCATGGCAGCAGCACGTTGAATAACATGCTTAGGGCATGTGTTTTACTAGCACCAGTAGAGTGCACAGTTTCTAAAGAATGCATATGTATTGTCAGTCATAGTCCCAGCCATCAGATGCCATGATAAGAATACTCTCCATAAAGTAAAAAATATGAGGCATACCACCATGTATTTAATATACTGCTGCAGCAGAAACCATGCCACCATGTATTTAATATAGTGCTGCAGAATAAACCATGCCACCGTGCATTTAATATAGTGCTGCCGCAGAAACCATACCACCATGCACTTAATATAGTGCTGCAGCAGAAACCATGCCACCATACATTTGATATACTGCTGCAGCAGAAACCATACCACCATGCATTTAATATAGTGCTGCAACAGAAACCATACCCCAAAGCATTAAATGTAGTGTTGTAGCAGAAACCATACCACCTTGCATTTAATATAGTACTGTAGCAGAAACCATACCACCATGCATTTGATATAGTGCTGCAGCATAAACCATACCACAGTCAATTTAATATAGTGCTGCAGCAGAAACCATACCACCATATATTTAATATAGTGCTGCAACAGAAACCATACCACCATGCAGTTAATATAGTGCTGCAGCAGAAACCATAACCCATGCATTTAATATAGTACTGCAGCAGAAATCATGCCACCATGCACCAAATATAGTGCTGCAGCAGAAACCATACCACCACATATTTAATATAGTGCTGCAGCAGAAACCATACCACCATGCATTTAATATAGTGCTGCAATAGAAGCCATACCCCCATGCATTTAATATAGTGTTGCAGCAGAAACCATACCACCTTGCATTTAATATAGTACTGCAGCAGAAACCATACCACCATGCATTTAATATAGTGCTGCAACAGAAACCATACCACCGTGCTTTTAATATAGTGATGCAGCAGAAACCATACCACCATGCACTTAATATGGTGCTGCAGCAGAAACCATACCACCACACATTTAATATAAAGTTGCAGTAGAAACCATACAGCCATGTATTTAATGTAGTGCTTCAGCAGAAACCATACCACAGTGCATTTAATATAGTGTTGTAGCAGAAACCATACCACAGCACATTTAATATAGTGCTGCAGCAGAAACCATACCACCATATATTTAATATGGTTCTGCAGCAGAAACCATATCATCGTGCATTTAATATAGTGCTGCAGCAGACACCATACCACCATATATTTAATATAGTGCTGCAACGGAAACCATACCACCATGCATTTAATATAGTGCTGCAGCAAAAACCATACCACCATGCACTTAATATAGTGCTGCAGCAGAAACCGTACCTCCATGTATTTAATATAGTGTTGCAGCACAAACCATACCGCCATGTATTTAATATAGTGCTGCAGCAGAAACCATCCCACTATGTACTTTATATAGTGCTGCAGCAGAAACCATACTGCCATGCATGTAATATAGTGTTGCAGCAGAAACCATACCACCTTGCATTTAGTATAGTACTGCAGAATAACCCATGCCACCATGCATTTAATATAGTGCTGCAGCATAAACCATACCGCAGTCCATTTAATATAGTGCTGCAGCAGAAACCATACCACCATATATTTAATATAGTGCTACAACAGAAACCATACCACAATGCATTTAATATAGTGCTGCAGCAGAAACCATACCACATGCGTTTAGTATAGTGCTGCAGCAGAAACCATACCACCATGCACTTAATATAGTGCTGCAGCATAAACCATACCACCATATATTTAATATAGTGCTGCAGCAGAAACCATACCACCTTGCATTTAATATAGTACTGCAGCAGAAACCATACCACCATGCATTTAATATAGTGCTGCAACAGAAACCATACCACTGTACATTTAATCTAGTGCTGCAGCAGAAACCATACCACCATGCACTTAATATAGTGCTGCAGCAGAAACCATGCAGCCATGTATTTAATATGGTGCTGCAGCAGAAACCATACCACCACACATTTAAAATAGTGTTGCAGTAGAAACCATACAGCCATGTATTTAATGTAGTGCTGCAGCAGAAACCATACCACAGCGTATTTAATATAGTGCTGCAGCAGAAACCATACCACAGTGCATTTAATTTAGTGCTGCAGCAGAAACCATACCACCATATATTTAATATAGTGCTGCAACAGAAACTATACCACCGTGCATTTAATATAGTGCTGCAGCAGAAAACATACCACCATATATTTAATATAGTGCTGCAACAGAAACCATACCACCGTACATTTACTATAGTGCTGCAGCAGAAATCATACCACCATGCACTGAATATAGTGCTGCAGCAGAAACCATAACCCCATGCATTTAATATAGTGCTGCAGTATAAACCATACCACAGTCCATTTAATATAGTGCTGCAGCAGAAACCATACCACCATATATTTAATATAGTGCTGCAATAGAAACCATACCACCATGCATTTAATATAGTGCTGCAGCAGAAACCATACCCCCATGCATTTAATATAGTTCTGCAGCAGAAACCATATCACCATGCACTTAATATAGTACTGGAACAAAAACCATACCCCCATGCATTTAATATACTGTTGCAACAGAAACCATACCACCATGCATTTAATATAGTGCTGCAACAGAAACCATACCACCATGCATTTAATATAGTGCTGCAGCAGAAACCATACCACCATGCACTTAATATAATTCTGCAGCAGAAACCATACAGCCATGCATTTAATATGGTGCTTCAGCAGAAACCATACCACCACACATTTAATATAGTGTTGCAGTAGAAACCATACAGCCATGTCCTTAATGTAGTGTTGCAGCAGAAACCATACCACAGTGCATTTAATATAGTGCTGCAGCAGAAATCATACCACTATGCACTTAATATAGTGCTGCAGCAGAAACCATACCACCATATATATAATATAGTGCTGCAGCAGAAACCATACCACCATGCATTTAATATAGTGCTGGAAAAGAAACCATACCCCCATGCATTTAATATAGTGTTGCAGCAGAAACCATACCACCTTGCATTTACTATATTACTGCAGCAGAAACCATAACACCATGCATTTAATATAGTGCTGCAACAGCAACCATACCACCATGCATTTAATATAGTGCTGCACCAGAAACCATACCACCATGCACTTAATATAGTGCTGCAGCAGAAACCATACAACCATGCATTTACTATGGTGCTGCAGCATAAACCATACCACAGTCCATTTAATATAGTGCTGCAGCAGAAGCCATATCACCATATATTTAATATAGTACTGCAACGGAAACCATACCACCATGCATTTAATATAGTGCTGCAGCAGAAACCAAGCCCCCATGCATTTAATATAGTGTTGCAGCAGAAACCATACCACCATGCACTTAATATAGTGCTGGAACAGAAACCATACCTCATGCATTTAATATAGTGTTGCAGCAGAAACCATACCACCTTGCATTTAATATAGTACTGCAGCAGAAACCATACCATCATGCATTTAATATAGTGCTGTAACAGAAACCATACCACCGTACATTTAATCTAGTGCTGCAGCAGAAACCATATCACCATGCACTTAATATAGTGCTGCAGCAGAAACCATACAGCCATGCATTTAATATGGTGCTGCAGCAGAAACCATACCACCACACATTTAAAATAGTGTTGCAGTAGAAACCATACAGCCATGTATTTAATGTAGTGCTGCAGCAGAAACCATACCACAGCATATTTAATATAATGCTGTAGCACAAACCATACCACAGTGCATTTAATTTAGTGCTGCAGCAGAAACCATACCACCATATATTTAATATAGTGCTGCAGCAGAAACCATACCACCGTGCATTTAATATAGTGCTGCAGCAGAAACCATACCACCATATATTTAGTATAGTGCTGCAACAGAAACCATACCACCATGCATTTAATATAGTGCTGCAGCAGAAACCATACCACCAAGCACTTAATATAGTGCTGCAGCAGAAACCGTACCTCCATGTATTTAATATAGTGCTGCAGCAGAATCATACTGCTATGCATTTAATATAGTGTTTCAGCAGAAACCATACCTCCATGCATTTAATATAGTGCTGCAGCAGAAACCATACCACCATGCATTTAATATAGTGCTGCAGCAGAAACCATCCCACTATGCACTTTATATAGTGCTGCAGCAGAAACCATACCACCATGCATGTAATATAGTATTGCAGCAGAAAACATACCACCTTGCATTTAATATAGTACTGCAGCAGAAACCATACCACCATGCATTTAATATAGTGCTGCAGCAGAAAACATACCACCATGCACTTAATATAGTGTTGCAGCAAAAACCATATCACCATGCATTTAATATTGTGCTGCAACAGAAACCATACCACTATGCACTTTATATAGTGCTGCAACAGAAACCATACTGCCATGCATTTAATATAGTGAAACCATACCACAGTCCATTTAATATAGTGTTGCAGCAGAAACCATACCACCTTCCATTTACTATATTACTGCAGCAGAAACCATAACACCATGCATTTAATATAGTGCTGCAACAGCAACCATACCACCATGCATTTAATATAGTGCTGCAGCAGAAACCATACCACCATGCACTTAATATAGTGCTGCAGCAGAAACCATACAGCCATGCATTTACTATGGTGCTGAAGCATAAATCATACCACAGTTCATTTAATATAGTGCTGCAGCAGAAGCCATACCACCATATATTTAATATAGTGCTGCAACAGAAACCATACAACCATGCATTTAATATAGTGCTGCAGCAGAAACCATACCCCCATGCATTTAATATAGTGCTGCAGCAGAAACCATACCACCATGCACTTAATATAGTGCTGGAACAGAAACCATACCTCATGCATTTAATATAGTGTTGCAGCAGAAACCATACCACCTTACATTTAATATAGTACTGCAGCAGAAACCATAACACCATGCATTTAATATAGTGCTGCAGCAGAAACCATACTACCATGCACTTAATATAGTGCTGCAGCAGAAACCATACAGCCATGCATTTAATATGGTGCTGCAGCAGAAACCATACCACCACTCATTTAATATAGTGTTGCAGTAAAAACCATACAGCCATGTACTTAATGTAGTGCTGCAGCAGAAACCATACAAAAGTGCATTTAATATAGTGCTGCAGCAGAAACCATACCATCATATATTTAATATAGTGCTGCAACAGAAACCATACCACTGTGCATTTAATATAGTACTGCAGCATAAACCATACCACCATATATTTGATATAGTGCTGCAACAGAAACCATACCACCGTGCATTTAATATAGTGCTGCAGCAGAAACCATACCACCATGCACTTAATATAGTGCTGCAGCAGAAACCATACCTCCATGTATTTAATATAGTTTTGCATCAGTATCATACTGTTATGCATTTAATATAGTGTTGCAGCAGAAACCATATCACCATGCATTTAATATAGTGCTGCAGCAGAAACCATACCACCATGCATTTAATATAGTGCTGCAGCAGAAACCATACCACCATATATTTAATATAGTGCTGCAACAGAAACCTTCCCACTATTCATTTTATATAGTGCTGCAGCAGAAACCATACTGCCATGCATGCATTATAGTGTTGCAGCAGAAATCATACCACCTTGCATTTAATATAGTACTGCAGCAGAAACCATACCACCATGCATTTAATATAGTGCTGCAGCATAAACCATACCATAGTCCATTTAATATAGTGCTACAGCTGAAACCATACCACCATGCACTTAATATAGTGTTGCAGCAAAAACCATACCGACATGCATGTAATATAGTGCTACAGCAGAAACCATACCACTATGCACTTTATATAGTGCTGCAACAGAAATCATACTGCCATGCATTTAATATAGTGCTGCGGCAAAAAACATACCACCATGCATTTAATATAGTGTTCTAGCAGAAACTAGACCATCATGCATTTAATATAGTGCTGAAGCAGAAACATAACTGACACAGCAAGAGCAGTCAGTGTTTATCTAGTGCTACACACTCTATGGCTATATGTACTGCCTTAACATGTATACATACTCAAAACTGCAGTGCCTGTATAACATTTCTAAGCCATTATCTTTCTTGGTGAGAGGATTATGAATCTGTAGAAGTTATTGTAAGTGTATTGTACTGATGTTAGATTCTTTTTATAAGTAGTAGCAATGATTGGTAGCCTGCATTTGAGCTGATGAAGAACATCTTCTTTTCCTATGGCTGCTCTTCAAGTAGGGTGTGAGAAAATGGACTATATTTTTAGCTCAGAAAAAGAGCTTGTTGACTTATTTATTTATTTATTTTTATTTTACGTTTGTTAACCGGGAGAGTCCAACTGGATACATGTCCATTTTCAGTGGAAGCCCAGGGAGAAAAGCTCCACATGTATATAACAAGTGTAAATACACATGCATGCTTATATTGAAATATAACAACATTGTTATTTATTTAATGAAATATTTAAACATTTTGTTTTCAAGAGGTCAAACAAGAAAAGGTTGGAAGTTGATAGTTGAGAAGGCAAATAGAGAGTACATATTAAAAGGGGATCAAATAGCCTTAGAATGGCTAGCACACATATCATCCTTATATTAAATCTTATCAGTAGATGAGAAGCATATTAAATCTGGATAGTTAAAGGTTCAGAGTATTATTCTTCTAGGATGTTTCTCATATATGATTTATGTTTTGAATGGGGTTAGTCAGGGTTTAAACATGGACAAAGCCAATGTGTTTTTAGGTGTTTCTTTAGGGATATTTTGAATTGGGATAAGGAGGATAAAGTAAGTTCCACAGGAGTAAGTTCCAGTTTTTACCAGCAGAGTTGGAGAATAATGATTCGTCAGCTGAATTGTTGGCTTTAGCAGTTTGTACTAGCATTCTGTTGGAGGAGCGGAGGGATGTTAGGTTACTGTAGGGGGTGACTTTGGATTGATATATGGACATGGTGGTGAAGTTAAATGAAGGGTTTAACCAGACGTTAATGTGAACAAAGTTGTTTTGATTTATATTTATATTTTTGTAAACTGAATTTGATTTTTCAAAGATAAACATCACAATTTTAATAGAAATATAAAATGCAGAACTCTGTTTTTATTCCACCAAAAAATAAGGCTGCATTGTTGTTTGAGAAACTTGAAAGAGATTATGGCTTTTTCCACATACAGGAAATATTTGTATAAATATAATTTAATGAGGCAAGAAAACCTGGCACTGAGTAAATTGTCATGTAATATGAATGGAATTCAATAATAGTTTTGTAAGTATGGACATACATGAGTTAGATACCCCCTTCAGTCACAACATGAGACTAAAACTTCATAAGAAATATGGTAACAAAACAAAAACACTTTAAATAAATTAGCTTATTAAAAAAGGAGTATCTGCTTTGCAGTTAGTACAGATGATTACAACTATGAGGTGTGTGTCTGCACTGATCATTTGTTGTATAACTGTCCCTGATTTTGCTTCTTTAGTTTTGTATTTTTCAATGTTCTGAAAATCCATGTTGATTTAAAATGAGTATAAGGTGATTCTGCCAAACTTCCCTGATGCCCATGACCATGTTGTACATATTGGTCAGTAAATGCCTGTTGATGCAAAAACCTGTCAATGGGAATACCTGATTTTTTTCCAGGATATCCCTCATTTTGCTTGTTTATTTGTTTACAGGATAGTTTTGCTTATTGTGCAGAAAATGCATGTTGATTTAAAACTTGTTCTTCACAGAGAGACAAGATTTAGGGAGAAGTTCTGTTGTCTTACTATTTTCATTGGGGAGCATTTATGCATTTCCCAGGACATCTCAGTGCACAAGTTAAGACTATTTGCTGACCCTAATAAGTGACCAGTAAACAAGGAGGTGTATTTTCTTTTTATAGCAGATTATGAATATGTGCTGTATTAATGTTGCTGTTAATAATGAGAATCACACAAAGTATAACAGATCTTCATTTTTTTAAAAGTTTCCAAAGACCTTTATTGAATTATCACTTGTGACATAAGCAAATTTACATTCATATAAAAGTAATCAAACTATATTAACATAAACATTATACTCCACATATATTGCTATATATCAAATAACCTAAGCGATATTACTTAAATTATTCACGTCCTGCCCTTTTTTTAAACAAAAAACATCTTTAATAAGCTATCACTTACTACATAGGCAATCATGCATTTATATAAATGAAAACAAGCCACACCAACACAATCCTAGTTGCAAGCATTTTACATCGCAAACCATACTGACGCACTTTCAGTTGCAAACATTATACATCACTTATAATCTACCCAATTGTTCTCACTCAGACATTACATAGCTCATTTAAGTCCTGTTGCCTTTTTAAACCTCATTCCTCCCTTGTATGTATTGTTCCCACAATTCCCATTTTTTTTCTATGTAGTTTGATCCTATCCCTTTCTGAAGATCTCAATTCCAGTTGTTTTATCTCTGTTACTATATTCACTACTTCCAGTATAGTTGGTTTAGATTTTGATTTCCATTTTCTAGTAATTCCTTTTTTGGCAGCCACCATTATTAGACACAGCAAGGCCTTACCATGTCTAGACAATTCTGATTCTGTATCATAGCTCAGAAAAATCATTTCCCTCATCAGACCAACCTGCCCACCCAACATCTCCGACAGTGCATCCCACAGGAAATCCTTAAAGTCTGCCAACTCATCACACTTCCAGAAAATATGTTCCCAATTACCTCTTTCTTCCCCTTCACACCTCCAACATTTTCTGTCTGCCTGAGTTAAAATTCTTTGGAGTCTACTTGTGGTATAAAAATATATACGTAAACATTTCCAGTCAGAAATCCTAAATCTTCTAGATTTTGTTGCATATTTGGGAGACGTACATATATCCTCCCATTGTTTTTTTTTTTTTTTTGTGTGAACTGCTTATCCAGTCTATCTTCCCAATCCTTTCTAACCTCCTCTAGTTGATTATTACAGTTATCATGCAATCTTTTATATGCTCTACTAATTATTCCTTTTTAATGGCAGCTTCTGTTCTACATTCTATTAAAAACTCTACCAGTGCTGGTCTTTCGTTTAGAACCTCCCTATTTCTTTCTCTTTGCCTATATACTGATATCAATACTTGATAGGGAAGACAATCTCTAACCTGCAGTCCAAATAAATTCTTGGCATCTTCCCATTCTATCATCTTTCCCTCTCTAGTTATTTGCTTCCAATACCTTGGTTCCTTTGCCAGTTTCTGCAGTAAATAGTATAATGGTTCTTCATGGTAGCAAATGAAAGCTTACATAATACTGCAAAGGTTATCACTGCTACTTGCCATCTAGGTTCATAGGTTCATAGGTTGGTACTAAGCTATACAGGGCCTATACAGGCCTAGCCATAACAATTCCCTGGCTGTTTCTTCCCACAGTATTTACTTCCCTGGACCCCTGTCTAGCAGGGTGACTGACATGATATCCGGGGTGAATTTCCTATCTCCCATCCAATCATCAAGGTTTCCTTTGAAGAGGGCCAAAGAGGTGCTCTGCTTGACATGTATGGGCAGTCTGTTCCAGAGTCTGTGGAGTCTCTGGGTCAGGAACCTATCCCTCCAGCATGTTTTATTCAATGTGATGACAAGGTTTAGATCCCTGGAGCATGTGTCTCTGAGGGATTGGTATTTCTTTAAGTGTAGCATGTCCAACAGCTCTGGGTTTGACATGGCCTTGTATGTTAAGCAGAGATTGCCTCTGATATATATGTTTAGTAATAAAATATGCATACCTGCATGAATATCTTGGATATCATCCATTTGAAATTGCTGTAGAACAGAGTGTCACATGCCTTGTCACCATAGATGATTGAGGAATGGCTCCATGGACAACTGGGTTGCTTAAAAAAAAAAAAGTTATTTTCCAGACATGAATATATGCTATATGCTGTTAATTAAATTAATAATGTTAAAACAGAAAATGCTTTCTATACACTCCATATCAAATGAAAGCTTACATAATGTTGAAAAAGATGTCAATGGTACCTCATGTCTCTCCCTTCTACTAATCTGAACATTTGCATAAATATCATACTTGTATGAGCATCTCAGGAACTGTCCACAAAGATACATTGCAGAAAAGAATGTCATGTGCACAGTCATTGTAGAGGTCAGGGAAGACTTTTTAGACTCTGTACTAAAGAAAATCTAGGTTATTTTTCCAGAAATACTACACATATATGTCATATGTTAGTAATTATAGTAATAATTTGAACCAAAATGTGTTTGTATGGTACTCCATGATATCAAATGAAAGGATACAGAATGTTAAAAAAATTGCACTGATACTTGCTATCCCACTAGCGATCTTTTGCAGATATTTACATTATTTGCCCATTAAATATGTAAATGTGTATATCATTCATATTTAAGCAAATATCACAAAAATGGAATGATGCCTACAAAACTGATTGCAGAAATATGAAATGCATGTCTGCACAAACAAAAATCAGACTGATAGTTAAAGACTACCTATTACAGCTACAGAGATAGTAATACTTATTTACATAATTATGGTAATTCATTTTACATGATTTAAATTACTTGCTCAATATAAAATATCCACTTTGTCTGGCTGACATAATAATATTATCATTGTGAAGAGGAGAATGTGCTGAATAACATTTACATTTTAACTTTTTTGTAACTTTCACAGTTTTTGTGATATATAAATTTGTTTACAGGTAAATTGTGAAACTGCAGTCTCACAATTTTAGCTCAGGCAAAAGCTGTCCAGACAGGAGCTCTGCATGTGTCAGGAGGTGTGAAATTCCACTCAAGCTAGATGCGAAAGGATTAATATTTTTGTAGAGTTCATGGACTTTATCAAAGTTCTGTTTCAATTTAATAGCAATATTTTTATTGTTTATTTTATCTGTTTGTTAATCGGGTTAGCCCAATGGGTAAAATGTCCCTTTTCAAGGGTGACCCAGGAGCACTGTCTGGTTAAATGACTTGCTCAGAGCCACACAGTAGGCCAATGGAGGTAGAATAAACTAAACCGTGTATTCTTGGCTACAGGAAGCAGCACATTAACAGCTCAAAGCCTTCATCCTGTGCACAACCTGACAGATATCAGATAAGAGGGACAGCCGTAATAACCACAGTGAATCCAAGTCACGTGTGCAGTTTTATAGCTAATCTAGAAAAATACTTCATTTTCACATTTGACAGTCCATATTCATCTTTTTAATTATTTTAAGCACTTCATTGATTACATTTAATAACATGGCATGGGTACAATATCAGAATTATATCATTTTAATATCTGTTGGAATTCTCTGTGCATGGATATAAATTTTGAATATGTTGATGATAACAGTAACTATTTAGATATGACTTTAAGAACACGAGGAGTAGCAAGAAGTTTTCTGTTATATTCAAGTACAGTTGGTGCCAAGAGATACATTGCAGTGCTGCTTAAAGTCTGATGCTTTCCCATTATGATCCATTTGATAACTAGTGAAAAACTGATAAGTATTAAACATAAGTGATTCAACATTTTTTTCTGTATAAGAAGGATAAATGTGTCATTGAATGTTTAGCAATGGAAGAGATTAATTGTATTTTAGAAGCTGTGTATTTTGAAGGAGACTCAGACAGTGAGAACTGTTAGCATGGCACTCGGCATTCACCACACTGACAAGGTAAAAAGGTATCAAGACTGAATGTTAACAAAGTGGTCAACAGCACGGAAACAATGCAGGCTGAGGTATGGAATTTGACTGGATTTTTTATTTCTGTATGTAATATTTGGGATTTGCAACTATTAGGAATTCCAGATTCCGGCATGACAGAGCATGATGAACTATCTTAAGCAGCAAATGGTAGAGTTTCAGAAAAAGACAACATTAGATGTGATTTAATTAAATCACACCTCTCTGGGCTGGAAGACAAAGCACAAAAGCATAACTTAAGATTATTTGGTATTTTGGAGGGTGAAGACAAATATTCGTTCAGCTATGTGACTCCTAAAGTAGCAGGATGGACTGGCGTTGCTAAAGACTTCCTGAGTGTTGTATCAGTGTAGAGTCTGCCATTGCATGAAGTGGAGGGCAGTTATGGAAAACTGGCCAGTACTCACAGAGGTTTGAGTCATTGTGAGAGAAAAAAGTGTTGTGGAAGTTGTAGCAATCAGACAGAAAACTGGCTATAACTGGGAGAATAGTGTTTATGAAGCAGGATTATTTTGAACTGACTTTAAAAGCTATTTTCGTTATGTTGATGTGATAAAGGTGTGTAAGTGTAAAAGACTTAAATATAGATTATTTACTGGTTCTTTAAAGGTATTTTGGAAAGAGAAATAGTTGGAGTTTAATAATCCTAATGAGGTCATTCAAAAAAAAATAAATAATTGCCAGAGAGTTTAATGCAACTGCAGGTGAAGCAAAAGGAGAAATGTTATTGAACTGATGGTCACTAATACACTGGGAGAAACATAAGATGAGCAGTGGAAAAGTCTGACTGAGAAAATAGCTGTGTTTGTAAGAGCAATCTATAATACAAATACTAGGATAGCAATATGTCATCCAGGGCTTTGTAATACAGAATGTTCATTTCCCAATGTGTGGTGAACAGTTTCATTAATTTGTGCTCCTTAATTAATATGTCACAAAGGTTTGCCTCATGTATCTTGCTTCTCTGGTTTATTTCAAATCCTTGTTTTTACATGACAATGTTTAGTCATGGATAATTAGGTTATATAGTTGAATCAATGTAAATTAAGTAAAGGGGAACAGGATGTCTTTCTGAGTAATTTGCAATAGAAAGTTAATTTGTTTTGCATACTTTTGTTTTGAAAGGATGCTGGCTGTAATAGCATTTGCTAGAATTTAACTATGTGACAATAGGGATACAGAACTAAATAAGTGCCAATGAACTAAGCTCATGATGAAAACTATGTACTAGGAAAAGAGATATCAAAAATAATTAATCAAAAATCGTCTTCTTTTATTTTTGTGATGACTTATTTTTTGAGAGGTTGATATGCCAGTTAATGGTATAATAAGGTTGTTATTATAAATGTATCCAAAAGAAAGCATTTTGTTGCCTGTTAACTTTATTTTGAATGCAGGTTGTGATATTAAACCATGAACTTGTAGTTGTCTGGAATTGCATTTGAAATTGAAATTCTGAGATGAAAAGTCATACGCAATAAGATGATTCTATTGGCACAAGAATAAAAAAGACACTTGTTTTGTGATTTCATAAATATTTCAAAGCCATTTAGTCTTATTACCATTTATGCTTTGTCAGTACCCCCAGAATGCACCTCCTTTCTCTAGGAGGAACATGCCAATCAATCTGAGAGTAAATTTGTGAAAATCCATCCAGTCGTCCTGGTTATGTTTAAAAAGGACAGTGAATCTCACTGCTTAACATGAAAGGAGAGTTCATTCCAGAGGTCTGGGAGATGCTGAGTTATAAACATGTCCCTCCACCAAGTTTTATTTATCTGTTAGTGAGGATTTAGGTCCCTGGTTCTACTATTAGGGGAACCACTGGACTTTCAGAGACAGAGGAGGTCCAAAACAACCAGATTTCTTATGGCATGGTAAATGAGACAGAAATATCATCTCAAAAGCCTATAAGACACTGAGTTTCTAGAATATTTTGACAGTCCAGGGACTTAGACCTATAATAATTTTGGTTAAAAACCTTTGGGTTTTTTTCTAATTGTTTGATATGTTTTGTGTAATACATTTCAAAGGAGGTATTGTACTCAGTAATTGGTAAGATCAATGATGACTGTAGGGGAGGAATTACTGTACATTTTTTGACTATATGATATTCCTTGTGCAGTTAGCTGTACTAAATAAAGGATTTCTTGACAACCACTGTCACATGATTGTAAAAACAGAGGAAATTATCAATGCGGGTTCCTAGGTCCCTGACTACATTTTCATTTTGAAATGGTGCATTGTCTAGACAGTATGATGAGGTTCAGGAATGTCTGCCAAAAGTGGCAATACTACACTTTTTAACATTTAATTTGAGCCCATTTTTGGTTTACTGGGTGAAAGTTCATGCAGCAGGGTTTTGGTGTCAGGGTGATTTAATAGCAAACCCCAGTTTGCAGTTCTCAGCAAATGTTGTTAGCCATACAGCTTGGCTCTTTGCTTGAAGGTCTGAGAAGTGAAGGCCAAAAAGGAGAGGTCCCAGTACCAAATCCTGAGGGACACCACTGATCACTTTCAAGCTTTCTGATGAAACTCCTGCAACTTGCATTGTTTGGGTTCTACCTTTTAGCCAGTTTTCTATCTTACCACATATGGGTACTTTTTAAATGCATTTAACTTCTGTATGATGTCAGCATGGGAACTAGTGCTGAAGGCTTTGGCCAGGTCAATATATACCAAGCAAACCACATGGCCACTGTCTACAGAGTCCATTACCTTTTTGAAGAAGTTAACTATATTTAGTAGGCAGGATCTACCCTTCACAAAGTCAAATAAGATTCTTCATATTGCAGTTAATGAGCTAGATTATGATGTATTCTGTGGCTTTCCAGATTAGGATTGTAATTACCTGGGTCAGTTAGGCCACCCTTATGTGAGGGCATCACCACTGCAGTTTGCGTATCTGCAAGGGTGTACTTAACACTATTAATTAAACAACCAGGTATATTTCCAAGTCCCACAGATGAAGTATTTTTGGTCTTGGAGGAGTAAGTACATCAGGACTCTAGATAAAAGTTTCTGGAGTGAACTTGGGGTACTGAATTTTTTTTTTGTAAGAATGTTGGTATTATCTATCAAGACAAAATAGGAGGTGTCATTTTCAATACGTTCAGTGCAAAGTAGGTTATTGTTTCTTAATTTTCTAACATAGCTACAGAAAGATTAATAACTATCCTTGACTTCAGAGATAATCCCAAGTTCACTGGTTACTTCCGTGGAACTGATGATAGTGTTATTCATTTTTTTCTTATTGTTTTTTGATATTTTCCTTGAGAAGAGGAGTTTTGGATCTACTATATAATTTAAGGAGTTTATTTCTGATGTATGGTTTATTTATGGCAGTGGACCACCAGGGTGATTTATTTGTCAATTCCCCATGATATTTGGTCTTTGTAGAGACTGCTAGTCTAGTTCTATGATTTTTTTTCTAAATGGTTATCATATTCCTTAGTGAACCATGTTGCAGTATCATGGACAGAGGTAGTGGATTCAAAAGTGAATTTTGATATCTAGTAGGTTGAAGTTGCCTCATTTATAGTCTTTAAATTCAGTGGAGTTTACTCTAGGGCCTTTCAGGTGCTTAAAGGTGAAGGTCACATGTTTGTGGTGAGACTTTACTGGGTGAAGGAGATACCAGAGACAAACATGCTGGTAAAAATTGGGTCAAGAATGATGTCCCCTAATAGGTTTGTTTATCAAGTACTCAAGGGAGATTGTGTTTAAAAAGTCTAGTTAAAATTAGGCATAACTTAAACTAAAAGCATAGGTGTCCCAGTTTATCAAAAAGAAATTGAACTCACCCAGATTAATGGAGGTTTTGAAACTGTTAATCTTTTAAAGGAGGAATGACAAATGCTACTCCTCTGTAGATTTTATGATTAGTCAATATGGAAGATTATGATCAGATCTCTGTTCCAAGAAATTCCACTGAAGATCAAAGAGGCCTGATCATAATTCCTTGCAGAGCTTAGAGTTTTACCTGTTCACTTGTGTTAAAAAGTTAAAGAAAATATGTATAGAAGTATGATAACACACTTTCCACTGTCATATATAAAGCAGCAAAAAGTACAAGCAGCTTTAAAAACTGTTAAAAACACTTCATTTAGCCTTTTTCTATTCTGTTTTTATTCTGTTTCCTTTTTCTTTTCTTTTTTTTTTTCCTTTTTATTTTCTGAAGGCTGAATGAAGTATTTAACAGCTTCCTGGTGCTCTTCTGTAGTGCAAATAACCACTATTAATGCTTTAGCACAAGACTAGAGCTTAACAGTGGTGAGGGGTGCTTAACAAAAGCTTGCTATGCACCTTTTGTCTTCTTCCCAGTTTTGGAACATAACTGTGGTGCTCCATCAATTCACTACACTAATGTTATTAAGCCTGCAATGCATTTTGAAGTTTCACTGGTGATAACAAAGAGACTCAATTAAATATTTTCTAATATAATGTAATAGGTTAGTGGGTAATATGTTGTCTTACCATTGACAGTAGGTGGCTTTTAGTATAAGTTAATACTTAAGTAAGGATTGTTGCTAAGTTAATAGTTTTATTGGGGGCCTTATACATCTCTTAATTGAGCTTTGTTCACTATAGGTTATTTAGAATGTAGATAATTCACACTATATGTGAAAAAGGATAAAAGTAAAAGTAGAATAACAAAAGCTGGAGATTGTTGATTTGTGGGGTATGAGAGGAAGAATGATAAGTAAAGGGCAATATGAAAGGAGAGACAGATTGCGTTGGATTAGATGTTAATGACATTGGTTGTAGTGTGACTGGGCTGTTTGGCACTTCAGATAAAGTGCAAACTGTGGAAAAAAAGGATAGTTACCCCTTTCTGAGAGATAAAAAATGCGATGGATTTTAATGGTGCTTAATATACTTTTTGAGGTAGAAAATGGCACCAATTATGTTTCTGGAAAACATCACATCATTACAAACAATTAGAAAGACCCTAAGGTTCCCAACAAAAAAGGTCACAAGCCTAAGATCCCTGAGCTACCATGATTGGTTGGGAGTTCTAACACTTTATTCGGTGTCTTACACACTTTTGATGGGAAGTATCTGTCTCACTTACTGTGCTAATAGAGCAGGCACAGTATCCCCACCAGCACTAGAACCAGGGACCTAAATCTTCACCAACATATAAATAAAACACAAGAAATACAAAGTTTGTCTGGAGAAGGACTTAAGGTTGTAGCCTTGTGTAACTTCAATGTTAACCAGTTTCCCCTTACCCCGGGGAGAGTTAAGGCAGGTAAACCATCTACAGAAAGAAGCTATAAAAGGAATGCCACTGTGTAAAAATCTAAGTTACAGCAATGTTTATCAAATAATGTGCTGACCTCTCAAAGTTCAAAATCCTTTATTATGGAGTTGATGAGAACTTCTTTACATTCAAATAGAACATGCAAACATTCTGCTTATATACACTTTTTAACAATGGGGTTGGGGGTGTGCCAGGTTTAGTGGCTTTTCATTGGTGGAAGCTTACCTATTTCGGAAATGGTCAGGAAGCCTATCCCTTCGTTTGCATATCAGGTAGTTCTGACCAATCAAGAGTGACCTAGTGTACCAAACATGGTAACAAGCCCTTCTAAATTTTCACAAGTGGCATACTATTAATATCACTATTTGACATCTGAAATTACAGATTTGCCACTCTATCCTATTAGATAAAAAATCTGTTTGTTCCCAGCATTTTCAAACAATCTTCTTAAGATCTAGCCATAAAAAATAGGTTCTTGAATGAGAACAGATAAATAAAACCTGTTGGAGGGACTGGTCTATAACCAAGCATCTCCCAAGCAAATGAAATAAACTTCCCCATCATGTTAAACAGTGTGACTCACTATCTTCCTTTAAATGGATCCCCTTCAAAGGATCAAAATTTCAGAACATCAAATCTCTGATCATCCAAGACCAGAGGATCGACGTTTTGAAATATCGAACCTTGTGAATGGAGATCTCCGTACAGTGTGGAACGGGAACTTTACCATTTTCTTCACTGTAGTGCGATCTTGGATTTGGTATATTTAAGTAGCAGGGGGTGTGGACTGCAGGGGGGGCTTGCCCCCCTGCAAAATCATGAAATGAGAAGTTTTCATATTTTAGATTTTTCTTCCGTAGGTTCAATATTTCAGAACTTCGATCCTCTAGTCTTCAATGATCAGAGGTTCGATGTTCTGAAATTTCAATCCTATGAAGTAGACCCCTTTAAATATAGTCTAGATGACTGTATGGGTAGCCATAAATTTACTCCAGAATTGACTGGCATAATCCTTGTGGAGAAAGCAGGTACTGCATGAAGGAGTGTGTTGGCAAGGTGTGAACGGTTATACGACTTAGAGGCCTTGCAATATCTATGAAATAACAGAATACCATTGTCTCTTTTGATCCTGTAGGGATGTTGATAGGAGATGGAAGGTAGGAATTTGGTAGAGCAGGAATATGAAACAAGCTGAAGTATAAAGAGAATATATAAAAATCATGTATAAAAGGGTAGAGGCAGGACTGAGTGATCCTGAAACGTGGAAGGTAAGTGGACATCAGTGGTTCAGGTTAGAAAAAAAATTAGTTATGATGTATATGAAGGTGAATGCAAGACTGAATGAATTTTAAATGTAGAAATTAAGAAGACACCAGGCCCTGGATTATTGGATGAAGACTATAAAGTACATTGAAAGAAAAGAATGATTAAAAGGAAGAAGCATTCTGAGAGAACACAAGAGGGGATTACATTGACTTAAGGTAATATAACAGGTAGGGTTTGCCTATTTAGCTGACTGAGGGTATTTGAGGAAAGTCAGAATGAATCAACACAAATGATAAGGTAACAGGTTGCAGCAGGAAATGTTATCAAAGGTAATAAATATTTAAAAACAAATTAACAGATACATATGGAAGATATATGACCCTGTCTAGCAGGCAAAGAAGTCAATCAGGGAATTTCAGACACATTGTAGCATTACCTTCAGATTTTGCATGCTTGTATAATTAAGAAAGAATGACAGAGGCTACTAAGGTGGGGATAATAAAACTATTAATATTTAGTTACCCAATTTTTTGTTTCTGCCTGAGGCTAATAAAGAAATTTTGTATAATTATGGTATAAAATATGATGCTATAAAATGGATTGAAACAGAATGGAATATTTATGAGCAGATAATGTTAATTTGCCTTGAATATATACTACACTGTCGATAATAAGAAGGCTACTTTCAAAAATTATTATTGATATGCAAGCAAAATGTGTTAAAATCTGAGATGTAATTTTGGAGGAATATTATCAATACTTTTAAATACATCCCTTTATTTTCCTATGACAGCAATGACAACTGTGTGTTATTAAAAAAGCCAGTGTCCATCAATTGCTGTGTTATATGAATTGTCCGAAAAATGTGTTCAATAACTTACCAAAGGGCCAGGACATTAACCAAATTGATTTTAGATTATCAAATTAAAATCATGTAACTAACATGTTTATAAAATGCAGTTATGCCAAGAGTAAGTTAATATAATGCCAACATATGTTTTTAAATAACAAAGCTCATTCTGGTTAAACAGTGTGCAGTCAGGCATATTTGTGCATAGAATATGCTGCACACTCATGAGGCAAACTATAATGTTTAAATAAATAATTGCATTTGTATTCAAGATGAAATCACAAAAGAAATGTGAAAAAGAACATACCAAAAAAAGTTTATGGCACAGCAAAGACAGTAGGTAGTTTGTTTAATAGCTACAAAGGTTATAAAGGAGAGGCAACTAACATCAGAGTCAATAGTTTGATAGTTAGGTCATTACTTGGCTTACACATTCAAAAAAAGACTGGCAAAATGGCAAAAATTATGAGTGTTTTAGATTTAGCATGTGAGCAATATGCAATTTGGTTTGTATGATCACTTGAAAATGTGGTTACTCTTATGTAGGAAAGACATAGGCTGAGATTCAGAAAGCCTTACTACAAGGGGAGGAGGCCTTAATATGGTCATTTTTCCTTCATGATAAGCCATTCCACCAACCTACAATTGAAGGTTCCTGCTATTGGGGCCACAGCACAGAGTTTGGTCTCACTGGTAGAGCTGCATATTAATGTTGCCATCCTGGCAGCACCTTGTGGTAATTACCCATGTTCTTTAACCTGGAAATGACAGTGACTTCTGATTTACACTGTTAAGTGATTCAGAGAATTGCTTGGCTGAGAAAAATTTCACTTTTGTAGGAAAAATTGAATATGGTCAGAAGACAAGTGTTACCTATTCACTCCTATGAAAAGCAGATACGATGCAAGCAAGTTCAGCAAAGACATGGGGATGGGGGTATGTTAGTGTTTGTATGTGTCTGTGTGAATGTGAGTGAGCCTCTGCCTTGGGTTTTCACACTAGAGGGGTTAGGTAGGGAAATGAGAACCTGGATGTATGTGTAAGGGATGGAAATTTCTGGGAGTGTGTGTGCACATGTGCATGTGTCTGTGTGTGTGTGTGTGTGTGTGTGTGTGTGTGTGTGTGTGTGTGTGTGTGTGTGTGTGTGTGTGTGTGTGTGTGTGTGTGTGTGTGTGTGTGTGTGTGTGTGTGTGTGTGTGTGTGTGTGTGTGTGTGTATGTAGCCTTTACCAATGGGATGCATGGGCCACTAGGGAGAGCACTACCACAGTCAGGTCTAACAGTACTAGTGTTAGCACAGAGTAATTCACTGGCATGCTTATAAGGCAGTAATGAGATCTTTCTCATTGCAGTGATAGCTGTCTCTGAAGCACATTTTCCCATTCTTCTGGAAATTGACCTACCTGCAATAGGCAATTTACACAAGCAGTGAGTATTTTTGTAAATTTTAGGGATAAAGAACTTTTAATGTACCTCTTCAACACCCTACAAATATAACAAAAGAAACAAATAGGTTCCTAGGTTCATAGATGTGTACTAGGCTAATGGCCCTGGAGCCTTTACAAGCCTAGCCCATAGAAGTGCCCTGGCATCATGCTGCCCGACATTAGTTCCCAGTGTCTCTATCAAGAAGAGCCACTGGAGTTATCCCCGGTGTGAATTTTCTATTTCCTATTTCCTATCCACTCATCAAGATTTCTCTTGAAGAGGGCCAGTGAGGTCTTCTGCTTGACATGTATGGGAAATCTATTCCAGAGCATGGTCAGTCTCTGGGTTATGAACCTGTCCCTCCAGCATGTTCTGTTGATTGTAGTAATGAGGTGAGGTCTCTGAAGCATGTGGTATGGAGGAATTGAGATTTCTTTAAATGTAGCATTTCTAACAGAGCTGAGTCAGACATGGCTTTGTAAGTCAAGCAGAGATTGCCTCTTAGTAGACGATATAAGACAGAGAATACTTCGACTAAACATACTCTAATGATAAAAACTTGAAATATATATTTATAATAATGCTTGCAGACATATGAAAAGAGAATTTATGGTCAGTAGCATAGCTAGGCTGGGGCGAGAGGGGCAACTGTCCCGTGCACAATCAGCCAGTTCCAATCTCTCTTTAATGCAGTACCAGCTTTTAAAAGCCAGACTTGCATTTGCAGTCAAAGCTGAGTGCTATAGCACTCCATGTGTGATCTAAACTGTAGCAACTGCTTGCTACATTGTAGCAAGCAGTATGCTACAGTTTTCTTTTGTTTTTGTTTTTTTAACTAAAACATGAGTGCTGTAGTGCTCCATGCAGCAGGGTATAAACTGTTTGCTACATTTGCAGCAAGCAGTTTGCTATAGTTTAAAAAGAAGATTTTTTTAAACTAAAATACGACCACCATAGCACTCTATGCAGGCAGGGTATAAACAGTAGCAATTGTTTGTTACATTTTTAGCAAGCATTTTGCTACAGTTTAAAAGAAGACATTATTATTTTTTTTAATAAAATAAGTTGAAGGAGGGTTGGGGCAAGGCTCAGAAACAGGACCTGAATGACTGGGGCAGGAGGGGGGGCATGTCATGCATCTGGCTGGTGTGCCAGTAGAAGGAATGTCTGTTTGCTTGCTTTTCTGTTTTTTTGCACTTGATGGAAGAGTTGGGGGTGTAGATCTAACTGTAATAGGCTGAAAATTGCAATCTGCTTATTACAGTGAAGTGTTTTTTTTTTTTTTTTTTGCTCTTTACTTGAGCAGTTGAGCTGAGGCGGTGAGGTGTTGGTTAATAGTACCAGTCCAGTGGTAGCCATTTTATTTATTAGCTAGGGAAGCCAAGTGACAATCTCACCTACAATTTTACATGTTCCCTTGTCAGAACTGTATGTTTAATACAATACTCAGACTGAGGTTTAGGTACCAAATAAAAGCATTAAAAAGTGTTTCATTCAACCATTAATGTGATCAGTTGTTTAATGTACCGTACAAATGGCAATGCATATTAAATATAGACAAAATCCTATTAAGGGAGTGCCAAAAACATTTTTAATTGTGCTGTTCATAAAATTCAGTTTTATACAATGAATTCAGTGAATTCTGCTGTTTTGTTTTTCAGCTTTATAGTTATTTGAGGCATCTATGGCAGCATCAAATGTGCAGAATATGTCAAACAACCAGGGAATGAGCACATAGACTTGGTAGACATCATCTGGTAGAGTAGTTCAGTGAAACAGTTCTGTTTTGATGCTTCACTTAGCAGAGCTGTATCATTTCTTCATGGACAGCCATAAGAGTTATTCAGCAAATATCACAAAGAAGCATGTTATCTAAAAGACAATACCTCATTAATGTTATATATAATGATATAACTATGGTTCATCCTCTCTACTCTTAATATACATGGCTTGCCAAACCAAAAATTGCAATGTTGATCATCTGCTAAAATAAAATTATGCAGCATATGATTTAATAACTATGAAATGTTTATGTATATATGTTGTTCTTCTTCTTTCGGCTTTTCGGCGGTTAGGGGTCGCCACAGCAGAACTCCAGTCCGCTAATGATTGGCAATAGATTTTTATGGTGCCAGCTCGATGCCCAACCTTCAACAAAGGCATGCTAATTCACGCATGTCTTTCAAACGCCACTCGACAGCGGGGAGGACATGCAGACTCCACACAGAAGGCACTCCAGCCAAGAATCGAACGGGAGAACCTCTTGCTGTGAGATGACAATGCTACCGCTGCACCATATAATATATGTATATTTTTATTGCCTTGTAAGTGAACTGGTATTTTTCAAATTCTTTTAAACCATGTCCAAACCTCAAGAGCAAAGTCAATGGTAAATAAAACAACTATATATGAGCAATTTGGTATAACACGTGTTTTTGTGAGAAGGAAAGAAAATGGAGTAACTGGAGAAAAGTCATATGACTATGGGAAGAACATGAAAATTCCATAAGTGCCCATTGGATAGGCTTGAATTCAAATCCTGGAGTCAAAAATAGATTTTATTTTATATTATGTTATTCTGTTACTGACATTTTTTTCCTGTAAAATATATTATGCAACCCACAACCAATTTGTTTATCTTGTTGGTAGTGGCTAGGCTAATAATTCTGTGATCATCTGAACTTTGAGGGGACCTAACCTCCTACAGACATGAACAGAAATCCTTCAGTAATAACAATCTAACCTTTGTAATATAGGTGCCAATTTCTTAAGCTTTACCATTTTTTAGCAATGTATCTGAAATGAAAATGAATGTATCTCTTCATTCACTCAAATAAGAATCAAGGATTAGTTATGTTATGTCTGAAACTGAAACCAGTGAGTAATCTCATGCCGTATGTTTTCTAACTTTAAACAGTGAAGGGAAGAACAAACTTGAAGATCAAGGAGAAATACTTATCTTCCGATACCACAGGTAGCTCCTCAGCAAAATATGGAAGCACAAAACTGGCGTCTCCCAGTCATTCCAGTTCAAACCTGAGCTTGTACAGTAGTGTCTCTGCACCCACAAGTCCCTCATCGAAAAAGGTAAGAACTAATTACATCAATAACGGTGAACAGAAAATGTGACAGCACTCATGTTCTATAATGAAACCTCATTTGGTAAATTATGGCATGCATTTCTGGGATAGTACTATTTTGAAGGAGTGTAGAGAGAACAGCACACTCACACAGCCCCCACCTGTACCTGCTGGTCGTTAAATGTTGACAGACTAACAAAAGTTTACAGTAAAACAGTTTATTCTATGTTTCAGCCTATTTGATGATATCCTTATTGTGTGAGCTAAATCCATATAAGTAGTAATGCTGCATATATTATTATTTATTTCATTTGTTAACCAGGTAAACCCACTAGGCATAAGCCCCTGTTCAGGTCGTGTGATTTTCTTGCATAATAGCAAATGGAGATTAAAGGAACTGAACTTAGACTTTAGGATGGAGCTTGCTAATAATTCATAGCCTTAATCCTCTGTGCTAACAGTAGGATTCATTTTACATCTACCAGAAAAAAATGGGTTTTGTCTTATTATATACAGTTACATTTTTGGATATGTTAATATAATTGCTCTACATTTTGAAGCATTGCTTTCTAATCTTCTCTTTTGTATAAGAGCAATGAACATTCATACTTTATTTCTTCTTTGGAAGGTGATTTCTCATAGTGAATATGTACCATCCTTTTGGAGATCGAACATTTTCACTGGGTCATTGAAATATCTGTATATCTAAATATTTATTTCTTATGTTGTAGCAGCATGGATAAAAGAAAAATACACACAGTATGGTCACTGCTATAATTGCCTTCACATTTACACATTCTACTAATAAGGATACAGAAAAGGGCCACCTAGGAGGTACATGGTTCAAAAAAACAACTCTAAAAACTCTGAAACTCTGGTTGCTAAACTAGCATAACTAGGGATCATTCAGAAGACTTGAGGACAGTTTTCTTAATATAGTGGAAGAAGAGGACATGTAGGCAGGCATTTTAGGCATCACACCCACCATGTCCCAGGACCCCATTCCATGTTTCTGGAAACACTGGGAAACATCAACTACCCAAACATTAACTGGGAGAACTACTCAAGTACTAACTCCCTTGCCCAACATTTTCTAAAATTTATAAACTCAAATGCCCTGGATCAACTGGTCAACACTCCCACCAGAGGTAACAACATATTGGACCTGGTCATTACCAACATGGGCGACTGGTGTTCCACACCGGAGGTCAACCCCTTGCTGGTTAGATCTGACCATAAACAAATCACTTTGGATATCCACATTCTGCTCCCACCCCCTGGACAAGTAAACCACCGTGAAAAACTTTTCAAAAACAAACTTCACATTACTTAAGACCAAGGTGGAAAGTTTCAAAGCTCCCATGCTAAAGGATAACGCTGTCCATGCTAAAAAATTCTTTACTAATGTATTCTATGGGCACCTAAAAGAATGCATGGATTGTGCTATCCCAAGCAAAACCAAGACTCACTCCTCCAAGAAAAGGAAACCAGTCTGGTGTACCCCTGCCATAAACAAGCTATACAATAGAAGGAGGAAACTAGTACAGAAAAGAGTAAAATCCCAAGAAGGGAAGACATCCCTGATCAGTATCAGCAAGAAACTACGATCCCTCATAAAATTGTCCAAGGCGAGCTTCGAAAGAAAAATTGCCAAGGACTCCAAAGATAACCACAAGGCATTCTTTAGCTATGTCAAGAATCTAAGTAGCCATGCTCAGATCTGCTCAGAGTTAATGCAGAATGGCACAAAATACACTGAACCAAACGATATTGCCAACATCTTGGCAGACAGGTTCAGTTGCAAACTTCACCCCCCGCCTCACCCCCAAAAGGGCCCATAACCATACCAGAAGAATGTAGAGCCCCTGAAATCACAGACACTCAGGTTAAAACAGCCCTTGCCAAAGCCAAAAACACAGCATCAATGGGACCAGACGGTGTCCCAGGCTACGTCCTACACAAGCTCAAAGACGAACTAACCCCTCACCTAAACACACTGTTCAAACTCAGCCTCTCCACAGGCTACGTACCTATAGAGTGGCGCATAGCAACAGTTATTCTTCTCCACAAAGGTGGAGCCACAACAGACCCCAGGATCTATCGCCCTATAAGCCTGACTAGCTTGGTCTGCAAAGCTATGGAGCGCATCATCATGGAACTCATTAACAGAGACATTGGAAACCTCCAAACACTGGACCCTACCCAGTTTGGCTTTGTTAAGGGCAGATCATGCCTCCTAAACCTGGTGGACCTCTTTGAGACAGTTACCAAGGCTATAGATGAAATAAATACACATAGCATCCTAAGACAAAATTCTGGTATTATAGACAAGCTCACCAGCCTGAACATAAACCCACAAGATGAGTTGCGGACAGAACCCACATGGTGAAAAAGGGTCTCACTAAGACAGATACCTGGTGTCAAAAATCATGGCCTCAAGCTAAATGCCAAAAAGTGCATAGTCATCCCCTTTGGAAGAAAAGTACACGCAAACTACCACATAGGTGGTAGCCTCCTAAATACGAAAAATGTAATAAGGGATCTGGGGGCCCAAGTAGATAGTAATCTCTCCTTTGATAATCACATTGCCAAAGTGGTTAGAAAATCCTTCTATATGGCCCACCTAATCACAAAAGGATTTGCATCCAGGTCATTGTGCCCCTCTACTCATCACTCATCAGACCCATCATAGAGTGCCACACCCCATTTGGGATGTACCTTACAAAACACATGCAACAGCTGGAAAGACCACAGAAGTACCTCACCAAGAGGCTTACTGGCCTCAAACAGATGCCCTATGCAGCTCAACTGAAGAAACTCCAGCTGCAGAGGTGATCTCTGCCTGACATACAATGCCATGTCCAACACAGAACTGATGGACATGCTCCAACTAAAGAAAGCCTTATCCCCTTGAGCCACATGCTCTAGGGATCTATACCTCACCACAACAATAAATAGGACGTGCTGGAGGAATAGATTCCTGTCCCAGAGACTTCCCATGCTTTGGAACAAGATTCCAATCTACATTAGGCAGAGCTCCTCGATAACACTCTTCAAGAGAAACCTTGATGAGTGGATAGGAAACAGAAAGTTTACCCCAGGGATCACTTCAGTGGCTCTGCTGGACAGAGGCACAGGGAACTAATCTAAGGGGGCAGCGAAAGTCAACACATTCTGGCTAGCCTTATAAATGCCTTCAGGCAGATAGGCTAGTACCTACCTATGAACCTATGAACATTTGCCACAAAAATGTGTACCAACAGAGTGAGCCTTTGATGTACCATTGTGCTAACTTCACATTAGCCTCATCAATGAGATGATTAACAGATATAGTCCCCAACACATGGCTGGTTGACAGGGTTGCAGTAGTAACAGGTACAGAGATAGACACTTCTCAGTGTAAATCCCTGGAATTTGATATACTGTACCAGCAAACAACCAAAAGCAAGCTGATTACAAATTAATGCATTATTAAAAGAACATGGAACATTAATAAAGTGCAGTTACAGGCAGGCTAGAATGCAATGCAATGACTGCACATTGTTCAGAGAGGGTGACACATTCATAAATCTGAATATCAGTCTAGGATAACTTGCTGACCTTATAAGGATCTTATAAATGAAACCCATAAAACAGCAGAACTAGAAGCACAGATTGAGAGACAGCTTATTAGTATATAGGTTGTGGTATCTTGAAATGCTCCCAATCTCCCACACTTGATGTGCAGAATGAACCTCTACTTCAAAAACTGTCTGGAAGGTGTAAAATGAGTTTCACACTTGTGTGTTTTTCTGTTTGAAATGCTGTTTATTTTTTGAAATGTTAGGAGCCATCTGCTGTCTGCCACATCTACCCTCTTCCACACACACATATACATAGGTTTTCAGGGAAACTTACTAAGCTAACTGCCTGCGCGAGCCATTTTAAAGCCAGCCCAATTATCCAGAGATTCAAACCTGCACCTTGTGTTTGTAAGGCATATACAAGAGAGATGATTTATATTGAGTGATTGTTACAACAGGCAACACACCAGCCATTTCTTCTTTCTACACAAGCCACAGACAATATTTATTAAGTAATATACGTTTGTTTGCATAAAATTTAACTATCATTAATGTATCTAGTGCTTCGGCTTCACAGCCTTCCAAGGAGACGTACATTCATATAAAAATCTTCCCATTATATAAATAATTCAATTATACAATTTAAAAATCAATTGATGTATTAAAGTTCAGAGCATCATTTCTCAAAGAAATAATTTCTGATTAATAGCAATATTTATTCCATTTAGAGTATACTCTTGATACTTTATAATCATATAACTTTCTGTATTTTGCAGACTTTTTTAACACTTGTTCTTAAATCAGGCGGATGTTGCATCAATACCATAATTTTTTCATTAACGATATTATATTTAAAATGATAAGCAAGTTGCACAAACCAGCAACTGCCTACTGGTTTAAAAGCCTGCATTTGTGCATGTTTCCCACCTTTCCTGTAACTAGTCTAGTCCAGATACAGTTTTTCTGTATCCAGGACTGGTTTGTAAGCTTCTGAGTGGTGCCAAAGTCTGCTCTTCAATTTTTCCCCTAGATCTACTAGTTCTCTCCTCTCCTGCACTTTTACTAGCTTATTAGTCTAGCACTTTACCAGACTTTTTGTAGCAATTATTGTGGCACACAAAAGTGCTACCAGCACTAAACGTTCTACAAGGAAAAAGCTCCAGTACTTATTATTAATGCCCACCCCTCCAGGCATGTCTAAAGGAGAGTTCCCTGTGCTTTTTCCTATTAACCTGGTGAACTTGGGCATCCTGAGGCAATGTAGCAACTGCCTCATGTATACTGACAACCCTCTCCTTTTACCTCCCAACACTCAGACTTGTGAGAGATGCACATATATATCCAAATTGGAAGCCACGCATTCTCCAGCCAAGACTGGAATAGCTGGTCAAGAGGAGAAGGTCAACACTTGCACCACACCACATGGAACACATAGCTCTCCAGAAAACACACCAGCACTGCCTTCACATAAAAACACAAATCACACACCCACCTTTGTGGAGGTTCTCAATAAAAATCTACCCAAACAGCAGAGACCTCCAAGGCAGAAACAGACTCAACCACCACAACACAACACTAATCACGAGACACATTACTCTCCTAAACAGTGTGCCACTCAACCAAAGCCCCTAAGGCAAAACAGCATACCCAACATACTAGTCATAGGTGACTCGATAGTGAGGCACACTGATGTCCCACTCACTAGGTTGAATAAAGACAAAGTAACAGTCAGCTGCCTGTCAAGTGCCAGGATCCACCACATAACGCACGCACTCAGGTCCCTCAACAACAGGTACGAATATGACCGTCATTGTACATGTGGGTGTAAATGACCTAAGACGTACCTCCCTGGACTACATGAAAAGAGACATGGAGGAGCTCTTGGATTATGTAGCCCACGCGGGTATGACCCTAGCCCTCAGAAACATCCTACCATCACCCAGAATGATACCACAGTACAAGCAGAAAATGATTGATTTCAACAATTGGCTAAGTTTCTGGTGTCATTCTAAGGGGATCAAGCATCTGTCTGCCTGGGATGATATGATTGACAGACCTCGATGTTTTGCCAGAGATGGCCTACATCTGTCACCCCTGGGCTTCCGGATACTAGCCAAGACTCTTGCCACCCCTATAGTGCCTTTTTTAGGTGGTGTTCCAAAGACCAAATTACCACTGTAACAGCTACAAATGCAGTCTGAGGGTCATGCTGCTCAATGCTAGAAGTCTAAATCTCAAAATGCACTCACTCAAAGTACTCCTTAAAATGGAGAACATCGACATTTGTGCTGTAACAGAGACCTGGTTCAAAGCAGCAGAAAGCACCCCTGCACTACCAGGCTATAAGTCATCCCACACCTTTCGGCCCCAGAACTTGGACCGAAACTCCAAAGGCGGTGGTATTTCCATATTCATAAATGATGTGCATGCTTCCAGACTGGTAGCCCAACATAACGCATCAAAGATACTTAAGGTGCAGATAACATTGGGTAAGACAGTGATTCCAGTTGTAGCCTGCTATAGGTCCCCAACCATGTCCCAAGACTTACAGTCCACATTGCTAAGCACCCTGGAGAATATTAGGGTCCAACCTAACACTATCATACCGGAAAACTTTAACTACCCCTCCATTAACTGGGAAAACTACTCATGTACCAATACAGTTGCCCAACGTTTCTTAGAATTCATTAATTCCAGTGCCCTGGACCAGCTAGTTCTTACCCCCACTAGAGGTAGCAATATCCTTGACCTGGTCATTACTAACATGGGCGACCATTTCAACTCCTCCCTGGTTAGATCCAACTACAAACTAATCACCTTGGAAATCCACATCCATCCCACCCCAGCCCCCACCCCCGCAAAGGTAACCACCATGAAAAACTTCTAGAAAGCTAACTTCGGGCCCCTAAAAATGGAGGTGGCTAACTTCACGGCACCCATGCAAATGGAGAATAGTTGCATGACTGCCAAATCATACACCAATGCACTGTAGGAATACACACACAAATGCATGGATCTCGCCATACCCAATAGAACCAAGACACTCTCCTCCAAAAAAAGGAAGCCAATCTGGTGGTCCCCTGCCATAAACAAACTCTACAACAGAAGGAGGAAACTGATGTAGAATAAAGGTGAAGTCCCAAGACTGGAAAAACTCCCTTATCAGCCTCAACAAAAAGTTGAGATCCCTCATCAAATCCTCTAAAGCTGCCTATGAAAACAGAATTGCAGCAGATATTAAAGACAACCACAAGGCCTTCTACAGTTGTGTAAAGAATCTCCACGGCATTACCGAGATTTGCTCTGACCTACTGCACAATGGTACCTCCTAGACCGAGCCAACAGATATTGCCAATAAACTGACCGACAGATTCAGTTCCAGCTTTACCCCCCCCCCAAAAGGACCAATCACAATACTAGTAGATTGCCAGGCACCCAGTATTATTGCTGCACAGATTAAAACAGCACTGTCCAAGACCACGTATACAGCTTCTATGGGACCTGACAATATCCCTGGCTGTGTTCTACATGAACTACAAAGTGAACTGGCACCTCACCTGTGTGCCCTGTTCAATCACAGCCTCACCTCAGGCTTTTTCCCTACAGAATGGTGCACTGCTACAGTCATCCCTGTCCACAAAGGAGGAATGACTACAGACCCTGGGAACTATTGCCCCAATAGCCTGAGAAGTCTGATATGCAAAGCTATGGAATGCATCATCATGGACCTAATAAACAAGGATATAGGGAATCTCCAAACTCTGGATCCCACACAGTTTGGTTTTGTGAAAGGTAGATCATGCCTGCTCAACCTGGTCGACTTTTTTGAGTCAGTCACCAGAGCTGTGGATGAAGGTAAGGTGGTTCATACAGCCTACCTTGATCTGGCCAAGGCCTTTGATACCATTTCCCACACAGGAATCATACAAAAACTCACTAAGCTAGGCATCAACCCCTATATCACCAGGTGGGTTGCAAACTGGCTCACAGATAGAACCCACAGTGTGGAAGTAGCTGACTCCAAGTAAGTCTGCTGACCATTCACGAGTGGAGTCTCACAGGGTTTGGTCCTGGGTCTTCTCCTGTTTGGTATCTACTTCTCTGAAGTCCAGGCCAACACGAAGGGACCCTGGCTGACAAAGTTTGCAGATGATTGGGAGCTATTATTAACTCCTCAAGTGATGTTGACATCCTACAGAAAGGCCTTGCTGAGACCAATGACTGGTGTCAGAACCATGGCCTTAAGCTCAATGCCAAAAAATGTATTGTCATCCCCTTTGGGAAAAACATGGTTCCCATGAATTACCACATCAGTGGTAGTCCACTGAACACAGAAGGCGTTATAAGAGATCTGGGAACACAGTTTGACAGCAACCTCTCTTTTGACCACCACATTGCCACTGTGGTCAGAAAGTCCTTCTATGTGGCACATCTCATTATTAAGGGTTTTGTATCCAGGAAGAAAGAGGTCATTGTCTCCCTCTACTCTTCCCTCATTACGCCAATCATTGAGTACAATGCCGCATTTGGCATGTACCTCACTAGACACCTGCAACAACTGGAGAGGCCGCCCAGGCTGATCCTACAAGTTGCCAAATTTCATCAGTGCTCTAACCCAGTAAACAAAATTAAGTAAATATATAAGCAAAAGACGCTATCTAGAATATGGTGAGTAGGTGTTGAATGTGGTGGGAATACCAGGTAAATCAAGCAATTGTCCATTACATTCAAAGTCTGTTCTTCTGAAGTAGTACAGAGACAGTGTTAATCTGCATGTAACTTTATTGTTGCTTTTCTTAGTCCCTACTGAGGAGGAGTCGCTCTGGAGACAGGAGCTGTCGACCACAAAGTTCCCCAGTTTCTGATGGAGTCGAATTTAAGTTTAAAGCAGCAGAAGACTGTCCAACTCCAGCTCCAACAGGTAAGTAAAATATATTGCATTTGCTGTTTAGCTTTTGTTTTCCAGAAAAACATTTCATATGTGTATGTCTGGAGTGGATTATTAATAATTTTCTTTACATTCTAATCTAAGATGGAGTCAATATGTATATTTCTTAAGGTAAAAAAAAAAGTGTCTAGTTGAAGATAATTACAATATACTACCTGAAATGGGAATCTGATCAACTAAACATTAGTTAGAAAACAGCATAAATACTATGAGGAATTTTTAGACATGTTTATTTAGCACTGGTGTAGATAAAAGTATAATGAGTCTGACAAAAATTAAACAGCAAAATGTTTCATTTAGCAGGGCTCTTGGCAACTAAAATGAACACCTTTAACACCTTAGGGTGTTTGCTCCTTGGGGAGATTCTATGACTGCTCCCAGTTTGCAGTCATCTGTGAGCTTAGTCAGTCAGTCGTTTAACATTGGTTCTGACTTCTGAGAAGATACCACAGAGGAATGGGCCCAGCATGGAACCCTGTGGAACTGGTGGTAATTAAGGGAAATTCAGAAATAAGCAAATTAGTCAATAATAGTCTTCCTCACTGTGGCTAAACATGTCTCAGACTTGCATTTTCCACAGTTGAGTAAATTGACCTTCCTATAGTAGACAGTTTATGAGGCCACAACACAACATTTTTGAATCCAAGGGATATATATATATTTTTTTATTTTAACCACTGCACCTGCAAAAACTGAAATACAATTTTGAAAGGCTTCTCTGAGATGCTTTTCAGTCTGTTAATCTTACTACTTAATATTATGGATTCATCAATGTATAGCAGCAATGCTTATACTGGCATAAACTGCATTCCAGCTGTATACTGTAAATGCTTTGATACATTCAAGGGCAGACACATGCAATACTGACTTCCATCAATGGAGGGAAATAGAACCACAACAGATTATTTAAAAAGTTAAAGCATTTCTTTTTAAGAAATAATGCCATTGTATAATGGCATTTATACAATATGTGTTCATTACTATTCAAAAACAAGCACACTGATTGGACAGCCCAATCAGCGTGCCGGTTGTAAATCAAGAATATGCCAATAGAAAGCAGCCTGGTCACTGAAGTACCATTGAGCTATTGGCATTTGCTAAGGGACAGAGCAAAATATAAGAAAAATTAGGTACATTTTGCAAGACTAAAATTCCCATGGACTATGATGTTTGCAGATGACATTGTGATCTGTAGTGAGAGTAGGGAACAGGTGGAGGAGACCCTGGAGAGGTGGAGATATGCTCTAGAGAGAAGAGGAATGAAGGTCAGCAGGACTAAGACAGCATATATGTGTGTGAATGAGAGGGAGGATAGAGGAATGGTGAGGATGCAGGGAGTAGAGGTGGCAAAGGTGGATGAGTTTAAATACTTGGGATCAACAGTTCAGATTAATGGTGAGTGTGGAAGAGTGGTGAAGAGAGTAGAGGCAGGATGGAGTGGGTGGAGAAGAGTGTCAGGAGTGATTTGTGACAGACGAGTACCAGTAAGAGTGAAAGGGAAGGTCTACAAGAGGGTAGTGAGACCAGCTATGTTATATTCACCCCGGGGATCCCTTCTGTGGTTCTGCTTGACAGGGGCACAGGAAAATAATTTTCTTGGGTGGCAAAAGCCAGGGTACCTTTTTGGCTAGGCTTGTATAGGCCCTAGGGCCAATAGCCTAGTACCTACCTATGAACCTATGGGTTGGAGACAGTGGCATTAACAAAAAGGCAGGAGTCAGAGCTTGACGTGGCAGAGTTGAAGATGTTAAGATTTGCACTGGGTGTGACGAGGATGGACAGGATTAGGAATAAGTATATTAGAGGGTCAGCCCAGGTTGGAAGGTTTGGAGACAAAGCCAGAGAGGCAAGATTACGTTGGTTTGGACATGTGCTGAGGAGGGATGCAGAGTATATTGGGAAAAAGATGCTAAGCATGAAGCTGCCAGGTAACAGGAAAAGAGGAAGGCCTAAGATAAGGTTTATGGATGTGGTGAGAGAGGACATGCAAGTAGTTGGTGTGACAGAGCAAGATGCAGAAGACAGGAAGAAATAGAAACAGTTGATCTGCTTTGGCGACCCCTGACGGGAGCAGCCGAAAGAAGAAGAAGTTGCAAGACTAAACAAACAGAAACCTATTTTCATTCACTCCTGTTTGTGGGTTTAAAAAGTTTTACCCACGGTTGACTTTGTTTAATCACTCGGGCTTCACTCTCATGATAAAACCACACCAGCCATGAATAAATCCTGATACAGCCACACACAGCTGTGGATAATTGCTCACTACACCTTTACTGGGATATAGGTAATTCATATATTTACCCATACTAAGGAAGCTCTCATTTTATCATTCAGGCTGTGCCTTCATGACCAAACAGTGTTCCCCAGTGTGGATAAAATATGAATTGCCCATTCCCTGACATGGTGCATTACAGCACTATCCTGTAACCTGCATTAACATATTTGGGGTACAAGTTTGGAACAATTTCTTAAATAATTTTTCTAGACAACAGGTACTATTTTAAAAATTTCTTAAGTCACTTTTCAAGGGAACAAATGCAATTTAGCAATCGCAAATGTATAAACCAAAATCTTTACTTTAAAAATGGGGTTATCTCCTAGTCTGGCTGTCTCATCAAACAGGAGTTTGGTTTTGTGATCCTACAACCTATTTTTTCTTGCTACTTGTGGGTTTAATTTTCAGCCCAAATTATGTTTCTTTGCATACAATGGTGACTAGCAGTTCTTGGCTCCAGAAGCATAAAACCATCTACTCCTTTATGCATTTACAGTATAATCCTCCAAGTGCAGCTGTTTTAGAATAAGATTGGATTAATAAAGCTACCATCTGCTTTTTGTTTTATGTTCCTGCTACTTCTGTTTTTTTTTTCATTTTCATTTTTTTTCCCAAAATGTGTTTCCAAATATTGATGCTTTTGTGGATGAATAGCTGGCCCTTGTCTTTAGAAGCCTAAGACCAGCTGATCATGGAAATAAGGGTAGAACTTGACTAGGCTTGTAATGGCCCTAGGGCCATTAGCCTAGTAATGTCTTATGATCCTGTGATGCTATGATTCTGTGGGTGGTTGCACAAGCATAAGAGGTCACACTCGTACATGTAATTTGAAGCTGCTACGATGCTCATTAGAGTATATTAGCATGGCCAGTGTGGGACCATCAGAAAAAGAACAGTAAAAGTATATTTTTGTTGTTGTTTCTCAGAGCAGCTGTCTTGTTAACTAAAATACTTGGTACAGAGCAGCACCAGCAAATGTTTAATTCGGTTTTATGGTGCCTTACTTCTATCTTGTTATTAAAATGCAGCATCAGAAGCAAGTTTCATTCAGTTTTAAGCAGACTTATTATTTGATTGACTGTTGAGTCCCAGCATATAGAAAGTGACTTAGCAGATGGCTCAAAGAAAGTGTAGCAAATTCTAGCAAGGTCTAGCAAGTTGCGAGGCAACAAGAGAAGGTCAAAGGAGATAGTCGGCAAACATCATTCATTAGGGAAGTCAGCAACTTAAATAATATCATGGGCGGATGAAAGGAGTACTTCAAGAAGCTTCTGAATGAAGAACATGCAGCGCCTCATACATAGCCTACCCTGAAGGAGAAAGATGAACTCACCCTAGAGGAAGTACGAAGTGCACTAAGGAGGATAAAGTTAAGGAAAGCAGAAGGCTCAGATGAAGTTAGTGTAGCTATGATCAGGATTTGGGGGGTTTAGAGTTGAAATAGCTCTTGCAGGCACTCATCATAGTATGGAGAGAGAGGGATGCATCCCATATGACTGGAGAATAACCATTCTAGTGCCAGTGTACAAGGACAAAGGGGAGGTTCACAACTGTGGGCAGTATAGAGGCATCAGACTCCTCTCATACTGCATGGAAGTGCTGGATTGGATGACTGATAAACAAATACACAGAACAGTGAAAAGTAAGATGAGAATTGAGCATTTCAGATTCAGGTCAGAATGCAGTACAACTAACCCAAAGCCTGGCGTGAAACAAATAGCGGAAAAGAAAGTGCAGATGAGAAAAGATTCCAACATTCCATGACTTGGAGAAATTGTATGACAAAGTTCCAGGAACGCTGATATGGGGAGTGCTGTGGTGGTTCAGAGTCCCAGAAACATTGATGCAATTAGTGGAAGCTATGTATAGGGACCTGATAACAAAAGAGTTTGGACTGACAAAGGGGTTCCCTGTGGGGGTGGAGGTGCATCAGAGCTCAGATTCAAGCTGCTGTTCATTCTGGTGATGGACTACTTCAACAAATATGTCTTAGGGGATAGATCAGCTGCTGTATAGGTTCATAGGTGTATACTAGGCTTGCTACTGGAGGGGGGGGGCATTTATAAGCCTAGCCATGCAACCCAAATGTATCCCAAGAGTGATTGTGCCTTAGGTTATTTTAAGGGGTGTAAGTTAGGGCATGATTTAATGGCTGCCATAGTACATCAGAGACACAGGTGCCACAATAGGGGTGAATTTCTAATTTCCCATCCACTGGTTTAGGTTGTACTTGAATAGGGTTAGAGAAGGGCTCTGTTTCACATGGGTGGGAAGCCTATTCCAGAGAATTTCTCTCTAGCATATCCTGTTTAAGTTGCAAGCAAAGTTTAAAGCCCTGGATCTAGTAGTTCTGGTACTGTTACTTTTGCAGATATGCAAAAAAGTCCACCAGAGTGGAACCCAAGAATGCCTTGTATGCCAGGCATGAATTGCATCTCAGCAGTCTATAGGAACAGAGTATAGAGATAGGGCTTTGAGGCAATCTGCACAGGGCATTTTGTTTACACCCTGTATTGTTTTGTGAGAAACCTCTGTGGATGTTTCAGTTGCTGCATGTGCCTGGTTAGGTATGTACTGAAGGGGGCATTATACTCAGTGATGGATCTGATAAGGGCTGAGTACAGTGACACAATGACTTTGCCTTACTTATATGTTGAGTCACATGGAATTATTTTCTTAGTACTTCAGACAAATGTTGGTCAAATGCCAGGTTAATGCCTACATGAGTCCTCGAATCCCTGACTAATGTGTCTACTTTTAGGGGAATTTTATCACTGAGGTAGTTTCCTTGAGTGGCCGACTTCCCAAACAGTACAGTTATGCATTTCTTGCACTGAGTTTTAAGCTATGACTTTGGCATCGGTCATTTGTCCATGTTAGACTTTCCTGTAAGATGTTAGTATTTTGGGGGGCAGACAACGTGGCATTATATGCAGACTCTGAACATCTAGCCAGTGACTAAGGACTGGTATGCAAACCTGAAATCATAAGGGATGAAACTGAGTACAGACAAGACAGTGGTTATGACAATAAATGGGTGAAATCAGAAGCAGCTTAAAATTGAGACGAAAGGGAAAATAGTAGAAGAGATTAACAGCTTCAGGTGTCTGAGAGATGTGGTTAAGCAAAAGAGAAGTCTAAATGAGGAAATCAAAGCTATAATCAGACCTGCTGCAGCTAAATGGCACAAAGTGTTAGGGGAACTTAGTGACAGACGAATACCAAAGAAGTTGAAAAATGAGGCACACAAAACCGTGGTGGACCGTTGTTCTGTATGGCACAGAAACCTGGACAGTGAAAGCAGTGCAGTTCAGGAAGCTTTAGGTGACAGACTTGAAGTGCCTGAGATGGACAGTAGGATGCAGACTCTGTAATAGACAAAGAAATGAGGACATTAGAGCAGAAGCCAAAGTAGCCCAAGTTAAAAGAAAGGTCGAGAAGAACAGATTACGGTGTTCAGTCATATGTGCAGGATATCAAAAGACAATTCACTAAAGCAGATTTGGGAGAGATAAGAAGACATGAGGAGACAAAGATTTTCAGCCAAAAGATGTATGGCTTGCATAAGGGAAGGCCTAAAAAAGCAGGTATGACTGTTGAAGGAGGTGGGAGAGTAGTTTTGAATAAACAGAAGTGGCAACAAATGAAGCGTCACCCCAACTCCATGTAAAGAATTCGTAAAAGGGAGTCAGTGATGATGATGATGATGATGATGATGATGAATTTGTTTACATACAAATCTAATATCATAGTTCTTAAGGCAACCCAGATAATCAGTATTATAAAACCATTAAGACAAACCCCAAGAAACTACAGGCAGTCAGATATATGTCCACCTATGAAAATGAAGGTTTATGTCTTGAAAAGGAAACTCTCTAACATTGTCTATAATAGCTTGTTGTAAACTCCTTTCATTGCCACAGTACAGTGACCATCATTTCAAACCTCACTTTTAAAAATGCAGTGATGAACTCAATGTTGTTGTTGTTGTTTGTCTTCCGGCTTTTTCCCAGTTAGGGGTCGCCACAGTGGAACTCCGGTCCGCTAATGATTGGCAGTAGATTTTTACAGTGCTGAGTTGCCAGCTCGATGGCCAACCTTCAATGAAGGCACGCCCATTCACGCATGTCTTTCAGAACGCCACTCGACCATGGGGAGGACATGCAGAATCCACACAGAAGGCACTCCCTGCACTCCAGCTGGGAATCGAACGGGAGAACCTCTTGCTGTGAGGCAACAACACTAGCGCTGCACCACCGCGGATGCAGTGATAAACTCAATAAACTATACAAATAGTCTTAGCTTTGGAGTAGTTCCTCAAAAAAAAAAAATCCATCATATGAACAAACATGATGATTAACTTCCCCATTTACAAAATTACTATGCCATCACTCAATTTCATCAAGAAAATCATACAGAAAACTACTGTCATCTCATAATTTGACCAAAAGCTTGCAACAACTTTTGCTTCTGCACCAACATTGACCTTAATATTGGAAATGGATTAGGCCTTCTCTCTTCCACAACTTCCACACCAGCTCACTTCCATATCTGCTTGCAGGATCACACTCCTTAATCACCTTGAGTGCTGTCTGTGAATCATCAAAAGTTTTAAACCCTATTTCATTAGTTCTGGGAAAGTCTTAAGAAAAGGTCAAAATGAATAAACAAAACCATATTTTAAAAGAAATCTTTTCTCTAAGGAAAAAGAAGAATGTTTCTAGTATACCAGAAATACTAGATGAATTTAGATAGAGATATAGTATGGCATTTAGTAATGAGCTGCAGAGCTATCTGCCATCTGTCTCAGTCCTGTCTAAACATTTTTTTTGAAATGGGCACTAGGCCATACAGAGGCAGATGGTGCTGAATATAAACAGCTTCTGGTCAGCTGCAAGCCATTTAGCTTAGCATGCAGTGATTCTATAAACAGTGATGGACACTGCATTACTGTATTATTGCACTCTATACTTAGCTTTGACTACTCCTTGCACCTATGGGCATTGTTTTCTGTATCAAGCTGTAAACTTTTTTTAATCCCACCACAGTTTCAAGCATTTCTTTGCAAACTATAACATCAGAGTCTTGAGTCAGATGCTTATAACTGCAGCAGTTTCTAGTTAACTTACAAATCTGGACTTTTCATATTTTTGAGCATAGCAGGTAGTCAGTTGTGAAGACTTACAGTAATCATTCAAATGCTTTATGGACTTTCATCAACTTCGGTAGCTCAGAGTACATGTGTTACATTAAAAGTTGCAGCTTGGTCATTGTTTGAATGCAGCATCTGTCATAACATATGTGATTTAATATGTATGTTACATGTGAAAAGTAATAAAATAATTTTGGAAAATAAAAGAACTAATAAAACATTGTAACTTGATTTCTTTTTTTGTCCTTAGAATGTAAAGGGGAATCCAATACATGAATGCTTCAAGCCCTGAATTGAGCAAATCAACAGAGAACAGCAGACCAGAACAGCAGTCGTCCAAATCAGCAGCTACAAAATGCAGCGCGTACAAGTGTGCAGAAAATACCTCTTTCCTGGTCTCTAAGACTGAGTTTAGTGACAGACTAGCTGTACACTCAGACTCCAAGGGTCACTGAAAGGGGCTTCCGTGGACAGCAAAGAATTTTTGGTGAAATGATTATACAAATATGCAGCATTCCTTTTACTCTCAGGTGTTTTATACTGCCTTTCATATAGAAGCTGTGTAGTCACATCCTAAGGGCCAAAGTAAAATGAGGAAATTGTTGTGATACTTAGATATTTCTCAGTGTCATCCCATGGATGCATTTCTAAACAGGAAAAAATCCATGAAACTTGAAGACTCTTGTACTGTAATATCTTTCTTCTTGTGTTTGAAAAGAGCTCTCTTTGATGGAAGGAATGTTGTTTTGATTACCTGCTAATAATTGTGTGATTGTGATGCCTAATCAGCATGCACAAACTACAAAAATGAACCTTGGGCAAGTGACAAGGAGGAACCATTTGTAAAGTTCAGAATAGTTTTTTGCTTCTTTCTTCTATAACTTGTAGTTCAGGATGAGAATGCCAGAAGCAGGGACTTCTCTCATACTGTTTGCTAAAACCATATTTATATGTGGAACTTCTTTTTCTTGACTCTGCAGCTCAGAATTTTCAGCTATTATTAGCAAGATACCTGGACATAAAACCAGAGTCTATACTGTGAGACATTTATGTGTAGCATTTAGTGAAAATGAGTAATTTAAATTATGTGGGTTATACTGCACAGTCCAAATAAAAGAGTACTATAAAGTTGAGCATATAGTTGCATGTGCAGTAATAACATAGTTGCAAATTCTGAGGTATGTGTAAACAGAAAACCTCATTTGGAAAAAAAAACACATTTTAAATGAATCTATATATATTGATTTATAAACAAGTTAACTGAGCCCATAAACACAAAATGTGAATATGTATCTCTGATTCTGTGCTGAGTAAAACCAATTTGAACAAAGAAACATATCAATAATAGAGGATAAAGCTATACTGTTCATATTTAAGTGGATAAATGAGTCTGATTGTGAAACCACAAAGTATAAATCTGGGCATGAACTTAGTGACTGCAAAGGATGATGAATGTGCCTTCTGCAAAAGTGTTAAAACTTAAACCACAGGAGCTTTGCAGACTTTCTTTTGCATGAGTGACTCTGAAAACTTATACTGGTCAGTAGCAGAACTGTTTTGCAACCATAAAGCCATCTCCAGACATATTCTGACAGCTCTGGGAAGTCAAAGATGTGTAAGTGACAAATTATTTTTAAATGAACGGGTTTCCCACTAACCTTCCTATTGCTTCCTTTTATTTCTCATCATTTTCTTGCGACTCTTCCTCTCCTGCAGATTGACATCATCTGTTTCATCCCTGCCTTTAGTGCCTTCTTCTCCTTCTTTCCAGTCCATCCAGTACTTCCCAGTTTTTCTACAGCTCACACGTCTTCCTGTCATCCTTTAGTATTCAAACATCTAGGATAAGAAGGATAAGAAAAGTGGAGTTTCACAGGTGATCCAGATTTGATGTACCACTATAATATGTATCACTTGAAAGGCAGTGTGGTGAGCTGCAAGGCTATATCGTGTTTTGTGAGCTACCAGGAAATTGTGTGATTAATTATGTATTTTACTTTTTCAAATACAATACAGTGAAACCAGGCTTACCTTCTGGAATTTAGTCTGCATTGAAAACATGCTGTCCCAATCACATTGTAAAGACATTAAAATTAACAGATATTTTTGCAGTAGAATGCTCTATGAATCTGACAGCAGCCTGCGGGATATTCCATACATCATATTTCATAGAGGAAGCTCATAGACTAGTACAGTAATCCAAACAGAATCCAAATGCCTTACTATATAGACACCATTTGGAAGACAAAACAATAAATCAGTTAGTAAGACTGGGGCACATTCTTGGGTGAATACTTAGAAAATGTAGCACTTTTAGGTTTAGTTCCTCTGGAAAGTCTGCTCTTAGTAATCTAACTTTTCATAATAAATGTTAACAGAACTCTAATGTGTAGCATTAGAACTACTACTGTTCAGATGGATGGAATTTCTTTTGTTTGCTAGACTCACCATTATTTAGCTGGAGGGATTTTTTTTCTTAAGTGCAAAACTGGGATAAGTGTTTTAAGAGTGGAATTAATATTGGCAGAAACTTTCAAATTTATTACTAGGTATGTTCAGAGCAGTTTATTTTCTTATGAGCTCATCTCTCGTCCGCATCCATGTTTATGCATAAACAATAGCTTTCTCAGTCACAGTATTGGAAGGGATACTGAAAGAAGACAATTGTAGATTTTCACTGTGCATTCAAGCAAGATAGACAGATAGCATAAACATTTTGAACTGCGCTTTTTTTTTTTCATGTAGTCTTTAATTTTGAAATTGGAAGATACAAGATAATCTGTTACAATCTGTGCTCATGTGTCCTAGATAAATGAGTAATTGCAAGCTTCAGTGATGGTAACTGTTAGCAAGAACAACAAAAAAGTTTAAGGGCCAGTTCAAAAAAGTTATACTTAGTTGCAAGTGTATCCTGGAGGACATCCTTGAAATTTATAAATGCAATCTGCCAAGGCTGATGCACAGGGCAGGCAGCATTACAGCCCAGCACTGCACCATACCACTCAACTGTCATTTTTTTTTCAGAATCCCCTAATTTCAATTCAGGTTTTTGCCCTGTTCCTCACAAAATTGCTGATTTTTCTGGTAAATTACTAAAGATTACAGTAGGTCAATAATGCCAGACATTAGACTTTCATACTTTTTTTCATAAAAAATGCACATTGACCTGTTGTTCTATTAACTTTTTATATTAATTAGAGTAATATTTAAAAACTGACGCAATTTTTGGACTTTGTCCAATTATTTTTGACTTTTTACAGAATTCTTGAGCAGAGAATTTAAAAGGTATACATTGTACTCCAGTGAATTAGTCAGAATGAGGTACACAGAGTGCAGAAAGAGCAGTGTAGTGTTCCTTCTTTACCTGGCCTATACAGATTAATTTTCTTTTTAATTTACTTTATCAGTTTCATCATCATCATCATCAACCTCCTTTTTCCCCATTTTCCACATGGGGTCAAGGTATCATGTCAACTGTCACCATCTCTCTCTATTCAATGCCACTCTCTTGTCTTCTTCAACACTTATGTCTGACTGTTGCAGTCTTCTCTCACACAATCCATCCACCTCTTTGCTGGACCTTCTTGTTTCTTCTCACCTTCTTCTTGTCTGTCCCAAATCTTCTTCACCAGATTGTCTTCTGTTTTTCTGCACATGTGCCCAGACCACTGTAATCTGTTCTCTTTGACCTTTTCTGCAATTGCCCTGCTTTGGCTTCTGCTTTTATGTCCTCATTTTTTCGTCTGCCCCACAGTGTGTATCCTACCACCCACCTCAAGCACCTCATCTCCATCATTTCTAGCTTCCTCAGATGTTCTGCCTTTACCTACCTTTGGCAGGTTTCCATACCATACAGTAGTACTGGTCACACCACTGTTTTGTCACCTTACTTTTCAGCTTCTTTGAAATTCTTCTGTCATACACTACACCTGATACTCTGTGCCAGTTGGCTGCAGACCCTCTGATTCTAGCTTTGACCTCTTCATTCAGACTTCCCTTCTGCTCAACCACCCCTCCCAAATACCTGAAGCTGTTAACCTTTTCCACTGTTTTCCCTTCTATCTTATTTCTCGGCTTCTTCTGAACTCCACCATTTGCTGCCATTACAACTGTCTTATCTGTACTCAGTTTCATCCCACGTTAATTTAGTTTTGCATTCCACTCCCCTCTCCTTTGCTGAAGTTCTTGCTCAGAGTCTACCTGTAATGCCACATCGTCTGCATACAACAAATTTGTTAATCTGTCCCCTCCTACCTGTTTGCTAATGTAGTCCATTACAAATAGGAACAGCAATGGTCTCAGAGCTGAACCCTGATGCACACCCACTCCCACTGGGAACCCCACTAGGAGACCAAGGCATTGGGTCCTTGTATGTAGCTTGCACTTATTCTACCAGTGTTACTGGGACATTGAAGCACAGCAGGACTTCCCAAATCAGCTTTCTTGGGACCTTGTCATATGCTTTCTCCAAGTCTATGAATGCCCAGTTGGACTCTTTCCTCATCTCTAGCTCAATTATCCATCTCACTGCAAAAATCAGGTAAGTTGTGCTGCATCCTGATTTGAATCCAAAATGTTCATCTCTCATCTTACTTTCTACTACTCTGCATATTCATTTAACAATCACCCTCTCCAAAACTTTCATGCAAGGTGACAGGAGTTTGCTATCTCTGTACTGTCCACAGATGTGAATGTCCCATTTGGTCTTGAACACTGAAACTAGTATGCTTATTCTCCAGTCATCTGGGATATGCCTTCCTCTCCACACTGGTATGAGTACCCTCAGGAGCCATTTCTCTGCTATCTCACCCAGCATCTTTATCATATCTGCTATAACCTCATCTGAGCCTGCTGCTTTCCCCTGACTTCATTTTCCTTAGTGCTGTTCTTACTTATTCTTTGGTGGGCTCCTTCTCTTCTCTCATCATCGGCTGTGTCTGGGGCAGTACAGGTTCTGTGTGGTTTTCTTCATTCAGAAGCTGCTGGAAGTATTCCTTCATCCGCCTTTGATATCCTGTGGACTGGTGAATAAGTTGTTGCTGGCATCCCTTATGAAGGGTATCTGACTGTTTTCTTTATCTTTCTGTCTTTCCCTAGCAACCTGATATAGTTTCTTTGTGCCATCTACTGACTTACTTTTCAGAAGCTGGTAAATTGCCTCTGGTGCCTTGTTTTTTGCTATTGCAATTCCTTTCGTAGCTTCTTCCTTAGACAACCAGTATTCCTTCCTAGTCTGGTCCATCTTTTCCATATCCTACTTTCTCCTGCACTCCTTTCTTTTGATGGCTTCCTGGACTTCTGCATTCCATCACCACCTTTCCTTATGCACCTTATTTCCATACCTGGCTCAACCACATATCTGTTCTGTAGTCCTCACACATGCTGTTTTGAGGGACTGGAATTCTTCTTCAACTCCACCTCTTCATCTTGAGGTGCTAGAGCCCAGAGTCATTCCTTGAACTGTTGTGCTTTATCTCCAGTCAACTTCCAGGTCTTTAGTCTGGTCTCTGTTGACCTCAGAGTCTTCTCTGACCACTGCTTGCAGTTGATTGTGGCAAACAGTGGTTTATGCTGTGGGATGACTGTTTCACTGGGATGACTTTGCAATTGCTGACTGTACCCTTTCCTTACTAGGAGGAAGTTTACCTGTGTTTTATGTTGGCCACTCTTGTATGTGATCTGGTGACTGTCTCTCTTTCTGAACCATGTGTTGGCTACTATCAATCCATTTGCCAGACAGAAATCCAGAATGGCCTCTCTTTCTTTATTCCTGTTGCCCCACCCATGTGGACCCAGGCAGTCCTCATATAATGTTCTGTGTCTTCTGATATGTGCATTTAGGTCACCTGTTATCAGTCCCAATATTAGTGTCCTGTTTTAGCTAGTAGGTTCTACACTATTTCTATGACATCCCTCACTGTCTCCTGAAGATTCTGTCTCACCACAATTCCCACAACATTTCTTGCCTGTCCTCCTCCTCCTGAGTAGTAGACTCTGGATGCCAAGCCAAGTGGCTTTACTGCACTACTCTTACATCTTTTCCCCTGGATACATAGGATATCCAGCCTCTTCCTTACCATCATGCTATCCACTTCCAAGCTCTGTCCTGTCAGTGAACCTACATTGAGTGTAGCAATTCTTAGTTAATGTTCGGCAAGTTGGCAGGTTGACTGGTTTTATATCCAACTTTCACTCAACAGAGCTGTCCCAGGTAACTCAAGCTAAGCAACTGGACACTGGCCAACCAGTAGCTAATGACCATGGCTGCTGGGCTTTATGGCACACACTGGCCAATAGGGATACATACACCCCTCCCATCATTAGCATGGGTCCCTGGCATAGGTCAGAGTAGGCCAGATCCTCAACCCACTTATCACTGACAAAGACTCATGTCACCTAAAGCTGTATGTTTTACGCTGAGTGGCTAGCCTTCCCACAGTATGCATTCAGTGATCTGTGTTCTCCTATCATGAGGATACTGCCCACCACAGTAGATGCCCAAAGCAGTTGGTTTATACAACTCTTCCCTCTGTGGGGCACCATGTAGAGTCTGTGCTGCTGCCCACAGCTCCATTCTTTGGTGAGTTTGAGATGGAAACACTCAACATGTTTTTCAGAGGTAGGAGAAAGCCCACAGAGACACAGGGAGAACATGCAAACTCCAAACAGGCATTAGTCAGAGGTCAGGATCAAACCTTGTACTTTGTGCTTGAGAGGCAAAGGCCTTAACCATTATGCCAACTGGTCCTTTGTATCAGTTTCAGCAATGCTTTGATACTGAATGGTACATGCAACTATTCACTGGGCTTAGTCAATTCCCAGTTTGACATTACTGCTTCTCTAACTAGTTCAGTGAAGCACATTGACCTGGTTAACTAAATATTCATGAAATATCTGTATCAAGCACCCTTTCTAGGTTGCCTTCCCTAGAAGATGTAAAGGAGTTCAGCAACTGGAGTTGACAAACCACTCTGCCTTACTTCTGACTCAACCCCTATTCTCTGCAACTCCATTGGCCATTTGTATTAAACCTAAATGGCCATCACTGTTGCTGAGAAGCTTAGCTCTGCTTATTATCTTATAGCTAGCACCTCAGCAGTGAAATATTATGGGGTTGGCATTAAACAAAATGCTTGCTTTTGATATGAGCAGAGAAAATATTTTTATTTCAGTCATACTCTTCTGCATGTAGGTATGCGATTTTTTAAAACATTATCCATGTTTCATTTTTGTAAAGTCTAATGAGGTTCCAATATAGATGTTTAAGTATTAAATAAAAATACATGTTAATGGATGGTATTCATAAGCTTTGGCTGCTGCCATGTATGCTGTGGAGTATACTTAAGTAGATACCCCCCTCCCCAGAAGACTGTACAAACACAACTGCATCTGCAATAACCTATGGGACTCCAGCTGTCTACACCCTGATGGTGGTGTTCTTGTCAGTGAAGCAGTTCTGCCCTCACTGCTCTGTTACTCAGCATACAAAGTTAAGCAGCATATCTGTGCTGCAACCAGCAAAGGAGTTCCTAACAATGCAGGCAACCTTGCTCTTACAACCACACTTTCACCACCACCATACAGTGATGCTGCTATGATCCCACCAATGGAAGCCCCATCAGAACCAGATTCCCACATTATCAGATCATATCTCTGTTCTCATGCATAATGAGTGAACCTTTTTCTATTACTCATGCTTAGATATAACAGCAGAGCAGAGCACAGCATAGCTGGCAACATTGACTTATTAAGATTATATATAATATACCTTGTTAAGTAGCTACCCCGTACATTATACCTCACTAAGTTGCTCCTATTTGAGCTGTATAGCTTATACAATGCTTCCTCCTATCATAACCACAAGTGTGCATAGTAGAACTATGCATGCTATGTGTACCTGCACTCTATTCACAGATGCCAACCAGCAATAGTATGCCACTCTTCACTAGTATGACCCATGTCTGTGAAAAACAGAAATGAACAGGGGTGTACTAAAACCAGTGCTTAGATTGCATTTATGCCAATACACACCATGTTTATGAATAGCCCAGAATGTTCAGTGTAAAATCCTAACCTGAAATCCATATAAGGCAGACTGACTTCCTGCAATTTGTCATAGAAATATTAAAAAATATATACACTTTTCTGAATGAGAAAGACAGGAAAAGAAGTGTTTGTACATTTTATGAGTAATAAACAGTCTTTGCACTTTATGCTTCTGGAGAGCACAGTTGCTATGTTTAATAAAGACTTTAGCATGGCAGAAATGAAATGCAGTGTTGAATACACATGCAGCCAAAAAACAGAACCACAACACGTTATTAAAAAGGAGAAATGTGATCTATGTTGATCCATTGCAAGAAAACACTAGAATACAGAGTGATATATTGCATGAGACCAACACATATTTTACAATACAGCCTAATGAAACTTTCAAATTGCATAAGCCTTTCATATGGAGCTATGTACTTATTTATTGATTCATTCATTCATTTTCAATGCCCATTTAATCCAATCCAGTCAAAGGGTGACATTGCCTATCCTGGGAAGCAAGCTTGTAGACATTAATAATCATAAGCAGATGGCCAGATGGTGAAGAGCTCATCAATCCAAAAAGACTCAAGCAGGCTGCATTGCAAAATGTATGTTGTGCCAGTGAAAGATAATACATCACCTCTGCTTTCTAGTATTTACTACACAACATAAGCAGCTCTTTCTTAAATTATTATTGTCTTAAGGCTGTAACATAATTTCATACACCTTTGCCTTCAAAACAAACCGAAGCACTCACAATGTTTATCTTACCATGCTCTGCTAAGGCTTTTGATGGCTGGCGTACTTTTAGCCTTATTATTTTATATCTCACTCTCTGTGTAAATATAACATAGATTCTTAGAACATAATGAACTATAGAGACTGTACCTTGTATAACTTTAGAAAGTATGAAATATAATTTTCTTGATAAATTTTGCTTGGTTTATTGTACAGAAACTGTGCTTTGTTATCCTTTGCTAAAGGTTACAATTCTGTTTCCAAAACAAAACCATGTGCAATCTAAATACGCTTCTAAATGCAATATACTTAAGAATGAAATAGAGCATAGCGGTGTAACAAACATCCAGTTTCATCAGATGTAATCTGGATTTTTTTTCCACAAAATGTAGTCATCACTTCAGCAAACAATGGCAATTGTTTCTTCTGGGAATGACAGACATTCAGCAAGGAAATGGCACTGAGGTCCTGACTGATTATGCCCAGTTCCATTCAGATCTGTACATTTATAATGCTGATTTTTATTTAAGGCACTCAGGTCTTCATTAGATCCCATTGTTACCTGTGCTGGTATTGTCACATCATGGAACTGTGCTATTTTCCAAACACATTACTACATTTTCACCCAACTTGTTCAGATTAACAGAAAACAGGTTAAGAGATACAGAGAAAGAAAGAAAGAATAATAAACCTTCCCTCTGTCTGCCAGCCAGACTGGAGACCCTTGCACATAGATATCACTGCAAGAAACACATAACTAAAATGCAAGGGTAGGCTGCTGTGCAGCCTCATAAACTATATGGCGCATATGTGCTTCATACTAGCTAACTAAATATTAGTCTCTGCCACCTCATTCCAGTTTTGTCTCTCTATCTCTCTCTGACTCGCCTGTGTGTTTATCCATTTCAGACTGTAGTAGAATGTAACTAATAAAAAGAACTAAATGCTGCAATGTATAATAAAGCTCAATATTTTTTACACTGTGACGTGTGTCTCTTATTGTTATTTACAGTAATGTTCATTATTATCCATGCTGCTGTTTGGGCATCAACTATCTGTTTATCAGTGCATTTTTTTTTTATTTGCTTATAAGGTATGCCCCCTACACACACACCGAGGGAGCATGCTGCGGTTAAGTGACTAGCCGAGAATCACGAGGATTGCAGTTAGAGACTGAGGGATTTCTGTATGCAGTCAGTTGGAGGAATACAGTGTGACAAATTATTCACCAAACTGAAGATGCGCAAACATATACATGCATTGCACCAAACGAAATGGCCAGAGTTGATTTATTGACCAAAACAAGCATTCCTTTCCTCTAACGCTGTGCATCTTCAGAATTTTTCAAAAACGATATGTATCCTGTAAGCTGCTTTTATTAAATTTCTGTTATAGAATTTCAGTTTCACGAAATGAAAAATCTTACAATAGTATTTACACTGATGCAATCAAACCTAGGAGCACAAGAAAAAACTCAGTGATGCTCATATTTATTTATCTGCTAACTGGGCAGACTAGATGGACTGGCAATGAGACAATTTTCAAAAATTGCAGGGTAAGTTTTTCAGCTATATAGTGGATTTATGCTTAATTTTAGTGGGTAGCTACAAGGAGGAATTCCTTCAGCCCTGGAGTAGATTATATTTAGAGCAATAGCGTTGGGATGTGGTCAGTTACAAAGGGAGCATGGCGCACTTCCCTACAAAAAAAGTAAAATTCCATTTATTGGTGTATGCAGCTTGTTTTATACAGGTTAATTCACCCAAGCTGCATTACCTGAATCACTCTAAATCCAAATGGAGTAATCTAACATGGGATCATTTCACCTGTCAGCTCATAAGACCAACAAGAGCACATCACACAACACTGCAACAGTTGCATCACATGATGGGAATGTATTGAGACATACTGCACCAATTCCAAGGGCAAGATTCCTAAAGAGTCATTCTCAGTTTAAGTCTGCCCTGATTCTGAAAGACATGATCTCATTGTAAGTGGCTTACTTTGTTGTAAGGCCTATCCATAAACAGGCTTATTACGGGGACCAGATTTCAAAAAACCTGCTCTCGGCCTGCTCTCAGTGTAAGAGCTCACCTACACTGACAGCAAGTATTTTGGAATAGAGGTCTAAATGTTAACAAAAGGACCCTGTTTTCTTTATAACAAGGTTAGAAGTCTATACTAACGGGTTAAGCCAGTAAGTTGTAGGTTATATATTTTCTGTACAAATGGGTGAAATACCATGAACTTATACATACATACCATATAACTCTGAGCAAATTACTTGATAAAACCAAAGTTCATAGGACACCACAGAACCCCCAAATACACACACACACACACATATACATGCACACACAATTGTGTATCTGGCTACTAAAATAAACTAAATAAACTGGTAAAAAGATTCTAAAAATGCATCTTAAGAAGAGGACATTTTTAAGTGAGTACATGAACTGCATTTCTGATGAAGTGCATCTTTCTCTCTCTGTATTTTACAAATGAACACGAGTGCATGCACACGCGTGCGCACACGGGTGCACGCACACACACACACACACACACACACACACACACACACACACACAAACACACATTCAAAAAGAAAAAAAAAATTATAACCAGACATTCCTTGAGATTCAGAAACATATCTATCACAAACACCCTCAGACGACTGATGGCATGCCTTTATCATGAAAATGATAATATTAACAAATAACACTCTGACATTATAAGAAAAGCAGGTGACATTTTATTTCTTTAATAACCAACAATTATATTTTCCTATTTGCAAACGGGAAGCATCATTTCACAACCGTTGTGCTGTCGGTTTGAAAGAATACTTAACTAGCAATACCAGACTTTGATCTTTATGGCCAATTGTATTAGGTATGGCTTATATTATCCTAAGATTTTTTGCTTATTACAAAGATGTTACTTCATTTTAATTGGATATTCATAATTTTTCTAAGAAATGAAAAATTGTATTTTTTACATCAAATGTTCTTAATGTTTTGAACAGTTTGTCTTAGATAGGCTTTATCTAAAATAACAAATATGTGATACAGTCTAGAAGTACATGTTTAGTAAAACAATATATGATGACACATCTGTCCTTGCAGAAACAGACCCCCGGATTCATGAAGCTCGGCGCAAGTCCGGCGTAAGGCTTGCGCCGGCCATGCAGCATAGATGTGTAGTAGTCGGACCATATGCATATCAATGAAGGTGCGCAGCCACCACAGCCACGTGCATAGGAAACGTGCGCGAGTGCAAAGGGTGTATCGAAGTTGCGCAGGGAGGTGTGTCAATGTCGGCTTTTGAGGAGCAACCTAAACTGCTGAATATTATATTCCGCCAGCAATAGTAATCGTACCTATCAGTGTCCGTGGAGACTGAAACGTATGCAAAGCAGAGTCCCGGCGAACAGAAAATGAAGACTCAAACACAAATGCACGGTAGGGAATAACGGGTCCCTACCCATGAACAAATGAGAGGAAAACCGTGTGCCTGTAGTCCAACGTAGTGTTGATAGCTATACCATGTGGAAGTGAGACGTATCAGATGTTAGCGCGCCGCAAGTAGGTACGTCCAGTCCAATGGAGAGGGTCACCAGCTGACCCATAATTTGAGGAAGGGAACATAGCTGTACAGATGTGTCCATAACAAAATACACGAGGAGAAATGTAGATATAGGTAGTGACCGTATGTCTGAATCATATCCCACAAGCCATGTAATAGTCACATACAAAAGGTATGTCCGTATTTCACATACCAAATGTGATAGGAAATAGCATACGCATGTAAACGAAACAGAAGGAGCATATAAAGGAGCCATAACAACACGGACACATGTAGGCTGAAAGGAACAGTATGATCCATACCGTCGGCCAAGATTACCACCTGTCCCACTTTGCGAGTGACAGTCCCTCTGTGGGCAGATGTGTCCTGACACAAACATGTAAAACTAGCAAATGTCCAGAGAATATAGGACATAATTCCTCTGTAGATGTCATGCAATAGTTGCATTAAACATATTTCACTGGATGTATAATACATAAATGTCATAACAAACAGAATAAGATACTGAAATGCTACAAGAATAAGCTTAGATATAGGCAAGAATTGTAAGTTCTATCTGCCGAACTGACCGTGGGTATGTGTCGGCCTGTAAAATATGCTGTGTTCACCGCAACTGTCACAGTAGGGTTGCCACCCTTACAAATGGCCAAAGTGGGACATGTTTGGTACAGACATCAGACTGTACAGGCCGACACATACCCACAGCCAGTACAAAGGACAGAGCATAACTGTGTTGCCTACAGAAAAGCGTATTCCTGTAGCATTTTAGTTGCTTATTCTGTTTCTCATAACAGTCAGGTATTTCAGAAACAGAATTAACTGTTTCATGCAACTATCACATAAAATATAAGAAATATGTTTGTCCTAAAATCTCAGGACATTTGCCATGTTGACAATTACATGTCAGGACACAACTTCCCAAGGAGGGACTGTCCCTCACAAAGTGGGACAGGTGGTAACCCTATGTCACACAGTGGCCAATTGAAAAGGTAGAAACACAACCGTTGACTGTGGGGAGGCAATGTCCACAACAGTCAGACATGTGTAAGGAATAGCTTGAACATAGGAAAAGGTGCCATCCTACCAATGAGTAGAGCAGGCTGGCAAAATCTGGAAGGCAGCTGTATAATCCGAATGTGTATGTGACACAGTCGAACGGGTAGTACCCAGATACACCAACCAAGTAATGAAAGTGAAGTAAGGGCGTGTACCTATGTGCGTGAGGTATAGCATGTGGCAAGCAAACATGGCAGGATAGTCCACACAACCATAAAGGTACCCGACACATGTAGGGTAGTCAATGTGTAACTCTGGCCGTGTCATGGGCCAACAACCAAAGTAGAGTTCTATGGGGTGTGAGTAATTCGCGTGTGAGGGTTGTGTGTTTAATGGTAAGTTCCTCAAGGGCGATACTTTTGTCATATGCGGAAAAGGTGAATCAGAGGTGTATGAGGGGGCAGCGGGTGAAGTGGAAAGAAACACAACCTCATGTAGAAACAGCTGCAAGACAAGCAGACAGGCCATAGTGTAGAACACAATCCCACAAACATATGAATATGGAAATATGCGAGACAAATGGATAGATACGGCACCATCACATACCCACAGATGGGTCCTGATGGAACTGGCCATAACAAACGCAACACACCTGGATGCATAATAGCCTACCCAGCATACCCTCCACAACACACAACCTGCCACCATACCAGAACGTCCACCAAATCCAGCCATACTTGGCCCACTGGTTTGTTGCAGAAACAGCTACACACAATGACCCCTACGCATATGTAGTAGGTATTGTCACCCTAGGCAGTGTCATGATTGCAAACCATGTATCCCCTGCAGGTAAAGCCCCCTGCACATTTTTGTGCAGCCACAAAAATCTTCGTTATCTAACTTGTTTTGGTCTTGACCAATTTTTGGGATATCTTTCACGGGATGACCAACTTGTGTAAATAGTAGAATGGGTATGACGACATGATGTCCAATCCAGTAGATATCTGGACACAAGTCAGAACGTGCAGTGGAGGTCCGTGACACTGTCCAGCCTTAAGTGGGCATGCATAACCTACCACCCAGGATAAAATACCTTCCCGTGACGCATGTGTCCAGACATGAATAGGAGGGAGAATATAATGCACACATTTGCAAAGTGGAAAACGGCATGAGGGCGAGGAAGACACTACGTAAACAGGTCAACCCTGATCAAGTGTGAGGGACACTGACTGTGTGCAGTCGTGACTGACCTTACATGTCAACCTGTGTGTGAGCAAGATATCTGGACAGAGCCGTGAATATAAGTGAGACAAAGGTCCAAAATCAGGGACAATCTGTAAACATATCTCTTAGAAACATAGAATTTGATAGAATAACAGTTTGCACATTGGCATTAATGTCTGGAGTATGAAGTCTGAAACCCAACTGTCTGTCAGCACGTTCCAACTGCAGTCTTTAATGCTGAGCTACTGCTGTGCCAGAACACAACAGAGGTCCGTGCCATACCACTCAACTGTCCGGATATTCGCAGAATGACTAGGGTCACCACCTGTCCCACTTTGCGAGTAACAATCCCTCTGTAGGCAGTTGTGTCCTGTGAAAAATATCAAGACATAGCAAATGTCCTGAGAGTTTATTTCCTAATTTACTTTAATAGTAGCATAAAATGGTTATTTTATATATGAATCCTCAATATGTTATGTGAAGTAGCATAAGCAATTCAAATGTTACTAGAATAAGCTATTATATGTACATAAAAGGTTAAAGTTCAGTACTATGCACGGCTGTAGGTATGTTTTGTCCTGGAAAATGTGACATCTCTACAGAACATGTCCCACTTTGGGCAGTCGAAAAGGTGGCAACCCTAATAATGACCACAGGTTTGCCCCATAGTGTTGGTGTGTGCCTCCGACAATCTGCACCAATGTGGTAAATAGCTGAGGATTGACGTCACTAAATAATGAGAAATATCCTGCTATCCTGAGTATAAGACTCCACAACATGCAGAAAAGTCATGCTAATGCAAAACCTAGCATTCTATCAACGTTATAAGCTTGTAAGAGCAATCGTTAAAATGTGTCCCTAATTGTCCCCCCATCGTGTAGGTTTTGCGCAGGTTCGGTGCTCTAAGAGGTTGAGAGGTATGGTCTGTACATATTTACAGGAACAGCCCTTCACACTTGTGTAATGTACAACTGCATACCTGTAGTCACTTCATGTCCAAAAATAATAATCCCCGTATGATTGTATACAGGTAATAGTCAAATGTGAATGGGAACATCCCTCACCGTGGAGTATGGACTGTAACAACCCCACCCATAATATGTAATGCCAACAGAATAAGCTGCTGACAGGTGCCCAAACACCTGTGTCTATAAACACAGGTAAAACTTCAAAATAGGGAGATAATCCCTGTCCATATGCTTTGTCTGACATTTCACCTCGGCCAGGGAAGTTCCGTTCACCAGGTGGACAAGCCGAAACCCAGATCACTACACGAACACCGTGACAATCAAAGACCTGTATGTGGCTGGACTATATGCCTTGGTGTTCTGCATATCCTCGGAGTGATTAATAATGCAGCCGGAGTCCACAGCAGTAGGCAATAGGGAATGTGTAAAATGTAGTACTGCCTTTTTCCCAGCAGGAGAATGGATGCCTGTGTCGTAGGTGAAGCGGTGAGGCATATGTTGATGTAGCTAAGTACTATGGGTATGCATATCAATGAGGGAGAACACCAATAGAATAGGGGTTCCGGTATCCGGCCAACGTGAATGCAGTCCCAGTTGACCTACGACCACTGCACAGTGTAATGAAAGCGTTTGTGCAGTACACACATTTAAATATGTAAAGGTGAACGTGTGTTTCGCAGTAGTCCGTAAACTGGAATACAGATATGTAACTGTTATGGTCAGAATTATGAAAGTTCACGGAAGCACAATTATCTATGAAACATATGTAACCCACAATAAGGATATGCAAGTGCGCCTGCGCGTGTGTAATCCGCTCATAGAATAGAAAATGAATGGTGTTTTCCCCACGTTCTATGTACATGGCTCATACCTGTTAAACCCGTAAAGTACGAAACCGGACAAAGCCATAACAACAACTGGTACAAATAGGGACAATCCCCAGATATTGCCCTAACAAACATAGAAAGTGGATAGAATAACAGGTGTGTCACTAGCATGGATTCTCTGAAGGGTATGAAGTCATAACCTGAAATGTTTGTCATTATTTACCAATGTCAGTCTTTAATGATATGCCACTAACTTGCCAGATAGACACAAGGTTATGAAAAACGCACCAAAGATAAGAGGCAAACAGCTGTACATGCAATGGAAATCTGTACAGTTGAAAGGTATGATATGGAGATATATATATATACATATATCCACAGACATAATCCAAAGAAAATTACGAGATGAGGAATGTACAGACATATGTATATATGTACATATATATATCTATACACACACGATACATGAATAGATATATACACAACAAACATATGTCCCTGTACATATAACACATGTACGTAAATAGGTCACATATAGCTAATATGGATAGACAGACATGCATGAAAGGAGAATACACTGATGGTTTCTAAACCATTGCCCGGAAAGTACCAGTGTGACAGGGCCTGCAAGTTCTACATGTTAAACATGAATATAGGTGTCCTTTGCAGGACCACAAAAATTGATCCTGTACGAAGTACGAACCATCATTGATGCAAAAGAAGTCACACCTGCAACTACGATATAGGTGTACATGCAACAGTAGCAGGTGCAAGGGTAATAACACATGGGTTGATTGAATGTATGACGTACGAACTGATATCCACAGAGTGGGGAGTGCTCGGAAGTGTCCTCACACTTTATTATCGCTCACATTAAACATGTCTAATGGGTACTGTGGAGGTGTGTCAGGTATGGGAATCATGGGTATGCAGAATTGGGCCAAGGTGTTGGTTGGCACAGATCTATTAGGTACGCCCCATGGGAGTGATCAATATACCTATGTGGGTATAGCACACGCCTACATTCTCCAAAAAGGTGCAACCCATCTACTGGATATTGTGTAAACCATTGGGGGAAGACGTAGGGACCTATATCAGTGTCATGTAGGTGATTATCATGGATGGACACGTGTACGACCAAGATGGTAACCATACCTGCCAGAATGTCAGAATAAGACAGCTGGACTAAGGCATAGTACATGACAGACAAATAGGGACTATATTAAATATACCTCAGACAAAGTCAGACCGTTGATAGAATAATTGCGTAGTCAGGAATACGAATGTTATGAGAGTTAGTAATCATGAAATAGAAATGTCAGTCATGATTACCTAACCGCACAGTCCGTCATGGCTTGCCAGCAATCTACCGGAAAGGCACATTATCATGACAAATGTAACAGAATCATAGGTCAAACCCCAGGGCATATACCCATAATGTGTACAGGTGAGAGGTATGAAGGTAACCCGTCCTAATGAAATGTACAGAACTAGTGATACTAGGTGGGCAGGTGAGAAGAAAGACGTCAGGACAAATGACAAAACATGTACAAGTCATAAGCATGTTTGTCCACAAATGTGAATTACAATGTATGGCCTGTGAAAGTCAATGTGGAAGGTTAATAGACTCAAAAGACATGTGTCCCTCAGGGTGTCATGCAGTGTCACCGATATAGTGTCCAGTCCCCATACTGCGTGAGCTCTGCCACTGACGGAAAGCAAATACCGGCGTACACATAAGGTACATGATGGAATAATTAGTGTGGATAAGCACCTGTTGGCCTGTATGAGGAATATAACCCAGTGGGAGGGTGTGTCCTGCAATTGGAATGTAATGGTAACTGGCCTGTGATGGCGCCATGTATTGTGTGTATTGGCGTAAGGAAATTGATGTCCAGTATCAGAAACATACCTCGCAACTGTACGAATGTGCAGATGTATGCCTCATATGTGTGGTGTGTTCCTCTCACAATCTGTACCTGTCTGCCAAATACCTGAGAACTGACGTCATTAAATAATGATAAACATATGTGTTTAAGACCCCAAATCCCTCAGAAAGGTCATACTAATGCAAAACCTATAATACTGTCAACTATCTACGTTTGTAATAGCAATATGTAGAATCTGCCCCTATCTGTCCCCCCCATCATGTTAGGCTTTGTACAGATGTTTTTCACTAGGAGGTTGATAGGTATGATCTGAAACAGATACATGTCTGAGGAAACAGCATTATTGACTGCAAGATAACTCAGAAGGCATGAAAAGCGCTGCAGTAGGAAGTTCATCCACAGGTATGTGCTGACATGTCAAATGACACAGCAGTCTACAGGAAGTACCTATAGGGTGTCACCTTTACCAATGATGACAGTGGGACATACCCACAGCCATGCATACATCACAAATAGACATAGCACACAGCAAAGCCTAGGCCATGATACACGAAACTTCGGGCGTGTATGGATTGAGTGAGAGTACAGCAAGGAAAGATGACTGCCAGGCTATTCAGCAAACACCTGCAGTGGCATGCAAGACCGCCCGTAACACGAACATTGCACGGACAATGTTGGGATTTGCAACATACCCCATTTGTATGTGTAAGCTATGCAAATGATGTAATTATAGGGTTGCCACCTTTCCAAATGCCCAAAGTGGGACATTTGTGCTACAAACATCAGATTTTGCAGGGCAAAACATACCCACGGCCAGTACAAAGGACAGAACTTCAGTGTTTTGCCTGAATAAAAGTTTATTCTTGTAGCATTTTAGTTCCTTATTCTATTTCTTATAACATTTAGGTGTTTCAGATACAGAATAACTGTTTAATGCAACTATTACATAAAATATAGAAAATAATTTTGTCCTAAAATCTCAGGACATTTGCCATTTTTTCACATTTTTGCAGGACACAACTACCCAAAGAGGGACTGTCCCTCGCAAAGTGGGACAGGTGGTAACCCTACATAATTACGCAATACATGAAACAGTAAGCTGTCCGTGCAAGAGCAGAGTTATGTGCAGAAATGTACCCGGATGTTATGCGACTAACGTTTTGCATGTTGCTAAACGGAGCAATGACAGCTGCAAATACAGTATGAATACAGTCAAAGAAGCATGCCAATGTCCAAGTCCAAGGCCAGTGGCGGCTTTGTCCATTGGATATCAATGAACCAGTTGTTGTCCTCCCCCAATCCCTGGTGTGGAAGCGTAGCGCAGCGCCATGAGAACGCGCTGCACTTCAAAACAAGACATATGGATAATATACATGCAAAATGTAGGTTTAGCTAGATGTTAGTACGCCATGTAGATGAACGGCAAGCTGGAGACAACATGGCTACTGCGTACTGGTACCTATGTGTGGAAGCGCTCTGTCAGAGATATAACGAAGCATTTGTAGGCAATGAGAGGCAAGTGAGGCTGAGGATAGTGAATCACAACATGTCATGCCATATGGGCCAAGCCTCTACAGTGTAGTGTAGGTTAAATGGACTATTAGAGTAGAAGATAGGTGACAACAGGAGTGTGTATGTACAAAACACTGTAACCTCACCGGAGCAGTGTCACATGTGTGCTGTCAGTACTCAGTGGAAGAGGCGTGTCATGAGCTATCCTAGGGAACGTCAGGAGACTGACGGTGTACACCATGGATACCACCGATGTGACCTGCAAACCTGCCCACAGTGTGTCTGCGCCCGTGCAAGCCAGTAAGCCCGTGTAAGCATGTGTGCGCACGTGTTAGCCCGTGTGCGCATGTGGAAGAACGAGTAAGCTAGTGTACGAATGGTGAAGCCCGTGTAATGTCGTGTATGCATTTGTAAGCAGGTATACATGTGTACTACACACATCACACATGTACTGCACACACAGACACACATGCTGCCAATACTACACACATCAGTGAAATGGCACATGGATGGAGACTACATCATCAGAGGTAACAGTGCTGTAAACTATGCCACAGTGATGGTCATAGCTGCAATGCATCATGCCTGCTGAAGTACACCTGGAAGTAACACAATGTGTGTTAACAGCATGCTAACATCAATACAGTGGAATAAAGCCACTGTGTGCAGCAGCGCCAGGTTAGTCAGATCCTGCATCAATAACCAACAGTCCAGAAAGCAAATCCAGTAAAAAATAATCCCATGTGCAGAAACCAGCGTAGCCCAACTATCGAACTGCAGTCACAATGTAGATGGTGTAAATTCACTCTAAAGTAGCTCAATGCAGCAACAATAAAGGCTTCAATAGCTGATTTAAGTCCTTTATTTTAGAAAGACAACAAAACAGAACACTTTGAACAAGCGCTTTCACCTGGTTGTACCAGGCTTTCTCAAGTTGTTTTATACTAGTAATTCTTGTCCCTTTTATGTTTTAAAAGTTAGTCATGTGCTTTAATTAGCACTTCTTAATTGAAATGATTAAACCAAACTTGTACTATTACAAAGGCATAACTAATAAGTGCTGCTATGCATTGAAGTTTGTTAAAAATGCAAGCATGAATTAAACATATGTTCACATATTATATTAAAATCTGCTGTAGTGAAAAAAATTCATTCCATTATATAATAAAATCATCACTAAAATAAGCATAAATTAAAACATTTTATACATAAATTTTAAAATATTAAAATATTTAAATATATATACACACAATAAGTGCCAGGGAAGCCCAGAACATTGCCAGACTGTTCATAGAGTAGTAAAATTAATGAACTGAGATTCCCTACTTATGTACAATGAAATAGCAGAGAAGGAATGACACTAAACTATGCAGAAGCCCATATAAAAGTAAGATGGGTCAAAATATAAATTTATATAATAAAAATGAACCCTGTAACCAAAAGGTCCCCTCTGTGAATACAATTAGTGCAGTTTATCTCTGTTCATCTTTAGCACACTCATCAGGCTTATACCATCATTCAAGCCCGGGGATTGGGTGGCATTTAACTTGATCTGCCAAATTAATTCTCGGTTTTCTAACCGGGATTCCCAATCTCCACCCCTGGGGTCCTGGGTAACCTGCTCTATCACAAAAAACTTGAGTTGCATGTTAGGACAACTTAAAAGATGTTTATAAAAGGCATTGGTGTCTCTTTTTCTTTCTATATCATTGAGGTGCTCATAAATCTGCCTTTTAAGCATCCTCTCTGTCTTCCCTATGTAGAAGCTATCGCAAGACATGCAGGCTCCCAGATATATCACCCCTTTAGTTGTGCATGTATATCGACCATAGGAGTTCAAATAAAACCTTCTAGCAGCTAAATAATAGCTTTCCTTTTCTATAATATAGGGGCACTGGTTACAGGCACCACATTTATGTGTGCCTAATTTCTTTGAAATTTGCCCTACAATTCTGGGGTTGTTATTTCCTTTTCTGAATTCAAATAGCCCTTTTAAATTAATGTCTCTTTTCCTAGTGTAGCTCACTTTTTCCGGCAAAAATTGGTGAATGTCATTGTGTGAAGCTAAAATAGGCCAAAAAGTGTTAATGGTATTTTCTACCAAGTTCGAATCCCCATTGTAGGTGTAGACAAAGTTATTTTTTGATGAAGAATCCTGCTGTTCACTATTAGGTTGTGTTACGGGTAATCCTTTTCCTAAAAGAGAGGGTACAAAGAATCTCTTTTCTCTATTACCTCTGATGCTAGTGTTTTTACCAAAATACGGGGATATCCTCTTTGCAAAAACATGTCCTCCAGGGTACCTATCTCTTGTAAAAAAAGTTCTGTTGTGCTGGACATCCTCGAGGCTCTTATAACTTGCCCCTTTACTATTCCTCTCTTAGTATAATGAGGGTGCCCACTGTCATAGTGTAGGAAGGTGTTAGAATGTGTCTTCTTTCTGTAAATACATGTTTGAAAACAACCTGCTTCCATATCTTTACTCAATAAAATATCCAAATAGTGTAAAGAAAAATCACTGATTTCATATGTAAAAGACAGAAATGTAGTAGTCGAGTTCAGGTAACTAAAAAAATCCATAAACCTGTCCTTACTACCTTTCCACAAAACACATATATCATCAAGGTAACATTTATAAAATACAATATGTTCCTTCCATTCCGTAGTATGAATGAAAACCTTTTCCCATCTGTAAAGGACAATGTTAGCATAAGAGGAAGCGCATGAAGCGCCCATAGCTACCCCTTTTTTCTGTTTAAAAATCTCCCCATTGAAATAAATAAACTTGTTTAATAAAACAGTTTCCATGAATTGGACTATAAGATTAATCAAACTACCACTTAATTTAGATTCGCTTGCCAAAATTTCATTAAACCAATCCAAACCTGTTATATGTGGGATACTGGGGAACAATTCTATGACATCTATGGTAATCATTAAAAGGTCAGGATCAAACAAATTAGGTGTAATGCTGCCTATAAATTCCCACAAATCTTTGCAAATAAATGTGAAAGTGGAAATTAGGTGTTTCAAATTTTGGTCTATAAATATTCCTAAAGGCTCTGTAATGCTACCAGCACCTGCTACTATAGGTCTAAATTTGAGAGGTGTTAAGCCCTTATGCACCTTTGGTATCCCGAAAATAACAGGGATTTTTGGTTTAGGGACAGAGAGAAAGTTGTACAATTTCTCATTAATACCCCCCTGATTGAGGTAGTCCTTGAGCATGTAATGTGTCTTAGAAATTGCTAAATTATATTCATTTCTTGAAATAAGTTCATAAGTCTCTGCATCTTGCAGGATGTTGTGTATATAGGTATCATATTCAAGGTTGTACATAAGGACTACCCCTCCCCCTTTATCGGGTTTCATCTCTCTAATACTTTCTTTGTTTAGATGTTCAATAAGTTGTAGTAAGTGAAAGTCTAAATTACTTGATGTTTGTCTAGAATGTGAATTACAACTGTCCCTTAATGTTTTTTCTACTAGTTCATCAAAAACTTTCAAGTTAGGGTGTGTGGGGGGGTTAAAAGTACTCCGTCTGCTAAGGGCATGATCAAAATTCTCTTGACCTTTAAAGTAAACAGCTAGATTCAACTTCCTGACAAATAATTTGAATTCAATTAATAGTTTAGGGAGGTTCATGGGGCGGGTAGGAACAAAATGTAAACCCTTTGTGAATAGCTGAAAAAATTCAGAGGTGATACTAACATCTGTGTAATTATAAATCTTAAAATTATTTTCATTAAAAATCTGACACCTTTCTGTGTCCAAATTCAGTTCACTTCCATTATCTAAAACACCAATAGCATTTTCCTCAACTGCCTGCACCCCCTGCTCCAACTCTGTTGAAAATGTGTCTGATTCCTCCCCAACGGTCTGCCCTGCGGGTATTGAAAAACCTGAGACTGGTTGCTACTGTCTTTTCGTGCTAGATGTTCACTCCTTCTCAGGGGTTCAGTTACAGGTGTAGCGGTCTCTTCATAATTATTATTCTCAAAATTGTTGTGGTCTTTCTCTGCATAATTAAACCTACTATTTCTTGGCATTGGGTATGCTCTACCCTCTTTATACTCTATTAAATCTCTTTCTAACTTCCTAGCTTTACGGTCTATAACTTTTAAGCAGTGTTGATCAACTTCCATAAATACATCATCGTATTTCTTTTTGAAACTCAAAAAATTCTTATGCTTAACAATGCTATCATTTAAACTAGAAAGCTCATTCAACGACGCGTCAGCTTTTCTCTGGTAATCTTGAATCATCAAATTTAAAATTTCCAGCCCTGTCTTATCAAACAAATCTAACAGTTGTGAATGCAATGTTGATCCAACAATGGCGTTGTTAGGAAATTTGAAGCAGCGGAGCCCTTTGGGCACTCGCTGCACCCTGATACATTCATTAAGGTAATTAATTTCTAGTTGAGCATTTTTATAAGCATAGAGTTTATTACTTAAAGTTTCAAAATCAGAGTCCATTTGCTCAAATTGTTTATGTGCAGTACCTTGTTTAAAGATGTATTGTTGTTCTGTCCATGCTCGAAAGTTAAACTCTTTATGGTTCGCATTTTGAACATTATCGTTAAAAAAATCACTCTGTTCATGTCCACGCTGCTGGTCTTGTTTATCATTGTTATTAATCGCTGTTGGTAGATTAGAAAGATTACTTGAACTCCTATGGTCGATATACATGCACAACTAAAGGGGTGATATATCTGGGAGCCTGCATGTCTTGTGATAGCTTCTACATAGGGAAGACAGAGAGGATGCTTAAAAGGCGGATTTATGAGCACCTCAACGATATAGAAAGAAAAAGAGACACCAATGCCTTTTATAAACATCTTTTAAGTTGTCCTAACATGCAACTCAAGTTTTTTGTGATAGAGCAGGTTACCCAGGACCCCAGGGGTGGAGATTGGGAATCCCGGTTAGAAAACCGAGAATTAATTTGGCAGATCAAGTTAAATGCCACCCAATCCCCGGGCTTGAATGATGGTATAAGCCTGATGAGTGTGCTAAAGATGAACAGAGATAAACTGCACTAATTGTATTCACAGAGGGGACCTTTTGGTTACAGGGTTCATTTTTATTATATAAATTTATATTTTGACCCATCTTACTTTTATATGGGCTTCTGCATAGTTTAGTGTCATTCCTTCTCTGCTATTTCAATGTACATAAGTAGGGAATCTCAGTTCATTAATTTTACTACTCTATGAACAGTCTGGCAATGTTCTGGGCTTCCCTGACACTTATTGTGTGTATATATATTTAAATATTTTAATATTTTAAAATTTATGTATAAAATGTTTTAATTTATGCTTATTTTAGTGATGATTTTATTATATAATGGAATGAATTTTTTTCACTACAGCAGATTTTAATATAATATGTGAACATATGTTTAATTCATGCTTGCATTTTTAACAAACTTCAATGCATAGCAGCACCTATTAGTTATGCCTTTGTAATAGTACGAGTTTGGTTTAATCATTTCAATTAAGAAGTGCTAATTAAAGCACATGACTAACTTTTAAAACATAAAAGGGACAAGAATTACTAGTTTAAAACAACTTGAGAAAGCCTGGTACAACCAGGTGAAAGCGCTTGTTCAAAGTGTTCTGTTTTGTTGTCTTTCTAAAATAAAGGACTTAAATCAGCTATTGAAGCCTTTATTGTTGCTGCATTGAGCTACTTTAGAGTGAATTTACACCATCTACATTGTGACTGCAGTTCAATAGTTGGGCTACGCTGGTTTCTGCACGTGGGATTATTTTTTACTGATCTTGCATCAGTGTTACACATCACAGGTGGTGGCACAGGTGACATCATATGCACAGGGTGTGGTGTTAACATGTCCAGAGCTGTCATAGAGCCATCCAATGTACACGTAGGTGTGTGTGTGTGAGGGACAATGGTTATTGCATGGCCCAATGGTGGTGCAATGGGTGTGTGTATGTGATAGCCGTAGCTGTTTGTGGTAAGTGTGTGTGTCTGCATGTGCACAGGTACAGCATGTGTCAGCCATATACAGGAGGTTGTGGGACAGTCATAGACCGTATCTGCCAGGCTGTAGAGATCCCCATTACTGGCCATGGACACCCCTCCATGCATCCAACACAACCCAGTCCTGCACCTGTCAATGTCTACACATACATTCCTGGGATCTGTACCACAACCTGTGGATAAACGTGCATCTGTAATGTTAACCTGGGGTGCATAGAATTGACAGTTACTACAGACGGATATGAGCCATACCCACACTCCAATGTAATAACCACTGCTGACTGTTGCCGAGATCTGCATACGACCAGTCAAAGGTGCTGCACTAACATTGTTTCCAATGCCCGTGTAATACCCAGCAACACAATAACCGATCACTACACATGTATAACCCACGATCACTACAGCACACAGTATGTGCACTATCACAGAGCCATAGCAGATGTACATACATCCAGGGTGCTCACGTACAGACAATGCAGCACAGTCAAGAGTGATAATCCCAACATACATATCTATATACAATATACATTTTATATATATATATATATATATATATATATATATATAGATATACACACACACATATATATATATATATATATATATATATATATATATACATACAACATACATATATATATATATATATATATATATATATATATATATATATAGACATATATATATATATATATATATATATATATATATATATGTAGATAGATACATATACACACACACACACACACACACACACACACACACACACACACGCATACACACACACACACACACACACACACACACACACACACACACACACACACACACACACGGCAGGGTTGGGAGCAGAACATAAACGTAAGCACTGTACCACACGACAGCATTACACAGTTACAAAACGCGCTACCGTGATCAGTGGATCACATGATTCACACAGGCACATGTCTAGCCTGCAGACAGCAGCAGCAAAGGCAAAGACGCTGCACGGATGTTATGGAGAGTGAATACTGTCAAAGCAATGTACTGTTGTCATGCAGCTGGAAACATACACACACACACACACACACACACACACACACACACACACACACACACACACACACTTGGCAGGGCTGGGAGTTGAACATACACCTAACTACCCTAACACACTACAGCATGACGCATTTACAGAATGCGCTACCGACATTACTAAGCACAGCAGTCCCAGAGGCAGACATCTAAGTGCGTGTCATCATCCGCAAAGGCAAAGACATTGGTAGCAAACTGCTGTGTTGTGCGGCATCTAAAAGCAAGGCTGAGTCCCCAGGCGGATGTGAGCATGCGTGCAAATACACACACACACACACACACACACACACACACACACACACACACACACACACACGCACTTGGCAGGGCTGGGAGTCGAACATACACCTAACTACCTTATCACACTACAGCATTACGCATTTACAGAATGTGCTACCGAGATTACTGAGCACAGCACACCCAGAGGCATACTTCTAGGTGGGTGACATCATCTGCAAAGGCAAGGACGCCGATAAGGAATGTATAGAGAGTGAGCAGTCTGAAAGCATATTACTGTCCCAAGGTAGACATAGACAAACACACGGCAGTGGTGTGATTGGGGCCCACCAAATATCTATGGAGCACTACAACAACACTACATAGATACGGGACGCGCCACAGATAGTACACCCTTCAAGACAGCAACCAGTGTGTTCAATGTAGGCATCCATCGTGACATTGAAAATGGACATCTGTTGCCTGGATGACCACCATCACTATACAGGATGTCAATGGCCATGCCCACATGCTTAGTATCACATTTCTGTTTGGAATGTACTGTGTGTCCATCTACACAATGGCGTACTGGGCATGCCCACACAGCAGTTGCAAAGGGCCGTCTTGCATGCACATGGATTCTAAACACGGAAGGGCACAGTTTGGCATGTACTGTGTGTCCATCTACACAACGGCGTACTGGGCATGTTCACACACTTAGCAGTTGCAAAGGGCCGTCTTGCATGCATGCACACGGATTCTAAACACGGAAGTGCGCTGTTTGGAATGTACTGTGTGTCCATCTACACAACGGCGTACTGGGCATGCTCACACACTTAGCAGTTGCAAAGGGCCGTCTTGCATGCCCACGGATTCTAAACATGGAAGGGCACAGTATGGTATTACTGTCCCCACGTACATGAAGGCCACTCACATGTATTGACCAGTACACACTCAGGAGCTATCACAGATGTCTCAGGTGCATATCACAGAGGTACACACCACAATCTACAATGTAGCCCTCTGACATCACCATGTCATTGGACCAGCAATACATAGCCATACATTAACACAACACCATGTGACTCATGACCAGTGGACTGTACATAGGTCTACAGCAACTGTGCAGACTACACATGTACCAACAGGGTTCCATCATGTGTTATGCATTGCAATGACACCACTGTACATAACCAGGTCAGCTCTACACATACCAGGGGCCCTGGGTCTTACACAGCTGTGACAGATGACTGTCATTGTACACCAACGAACACACATGTTTGGCTATGTCATACATGTAATTGCAGTGGATATGTGCATGGACCACACACACAACACATATGTACATATCATAGCTTTTGCTGTCCTCCGTGCAGACAAGTGGCTACAGCAATCATACGCACGCAAATGGAAGGTGGGTCCATGGCTGTTGAATGCTAACAGTACATGAGGCAGCAATGTTGACTGAGGACACATTTCCTTTGTACTAGTTACCCATGACACCCATCATATCATACAACAGTCCATGTGTTATGTATGTCAACACACATGTCCACCAATTGCAATGTATACAAACATGGCTACATGACAGGCATGTAGGACCAACACACATGTACAATCTGTTGTGTGCATGCAGCTACCATGCATGTGCAGTAGCTGATGTAAGTAACTCATCTGTGCCTAACTACAACATGCAGTTGCAATGCAGCCCCATCATTGACACCTGTATATGGTGACATACTTACAGTACGGTAGTACACATAGGCATGGGTCCTCACCTCAACACTATGGGATGTGTGTTATAGTGTTGTTGACCCCGTGAGTGTGAGCATGTTCCTGTAATGTGACAGGGTATTACTGCTACATGGTGAGGCCTCATGCTATTAAGTGGCCTCTAACATTATCATTGGCCAGACCGCTGTGTACAACCCCTGCACCATGTCAACATACCTGTGATGTGACCTGGTATGGATGTCACATCTCTAGCCACTGTAGCCTATTAAACTGCCCACATGCTTCTGGATCAGTATATGTGTGGATATCTGTGTTATGTTAGACTTTCCAACAGTCAGGCTGAGGCTACATATAGCATGCTGATATTGCCATATGTGCCTGTGAGTACTCCACAGTTACACATGGGAGACTGCAAACAGTGCTACCTGTAGGCACATGCAAGTAGACCATAAGGAGGGAACCAGGGCATCATTACCAACATGCTGTTACTGTTGTTACTGAGACACATACTGTGAACATATAACAATGCATGCTAAACCTGTACTACATGGTATGTCTGGTGCGTGTCAACAGTACACAACTAATGTAATATACAAGTCTCTCACTATTCACACACAGCTAATGTAATATACACTTCTCTCACTATTCTTACACAACTAATGTAATATATACACTTCTCACTATTCTGTTCACCCTGTGCATCAGACCATTTGAGCATGTCCCTGCACCAATGGTGTGGATGACAGGGATGTGGCACAGGCTTCATCATATGCACAGGGTGATAATGTTTGCCAGGGGCATAGGCTGCACCAATGGATGACATCTTGTGTGTGGGTAAGGGCCAGTTATATGATTGGACATGTCTGTTCAGTATGCATGTGGGTGTTGTGGTGCCCTACAGATGTCTTTGCTGTGTGCGTGTATGTGTGTGCACAGTACTGCCTTTTGTGAGGCCTACACGGGGTATTATTGACAGCTCCAGATTGTACAGACCAGGTTGTACAGCTCACTGTGTCCGGCCATGGCCATGTGACCTGTGCCTGCCAGGGGTTACACTGGCACTACCAGGCGGAGGTACAGCTTGGCTACTGTCCGATGACACATGTCCACTGGAACTGTGTCCCCACTGGGAACATCCAGGGCCACGTCCACGTGGCCTGCTGTGTCCTGGTGTAGACAGCGCAGCACCAGCTGCACTGCTACTGCTACCAGCACTATGGGAGCGGGCATGTGAGGTGGCACGCTCACGTTGACCTGCACTAGGTGGTGTAGCTGGCCTATGTCCACGTGGCCTATGCCTCACTCCTACCAGATGTTCCAGCTCAGACAGCTCACACTCGCGGACTGCCATGCCACGGTCAAGGATTCCGACCATGTCACCCAATCGCCTGTCCAGAACATCAGCAATCTGCTGTTGAGCATTCGCCAATGCCTGGATGTTGTCATTTAGGGTACAGATAGCAGCCCTCTGCAGCCACTGCCCTTCTCTGTTCTGCCATTCAGCATGTGCCTGTGCCACCATTACAGTCTGGAACATGCGTCTGGTGATACCAGCTGCTGCGCTCTGTCCTGCAGGTGCATGTCTGCCAGAGGTCCTCCTACGAGCAGCACCGGCCACATGCCTGTGTGGCACATCTGCAATCATTACACTGACACCATGGTGTGTAGACACACCTTCTGTAGCCACCACACGTTCCTGTTCCACGCTAACAGATGCTGACTGTCCTTCCTCTATGGCCCCTGGTGATGCGGTATGTGTTGGCAGCAGAACTGTGTGCGGGGAAGAGGAGGACATAGCTGGGATGGCAACCATTGGCACAGATTCAGCCCCTGACAACCCTGCCTGTACCTCATGGATATGTTAATCACTGCTAGTATCTGTGGGGACACTAACATCAGATGGACCACAGGAGGGAAACGCACCTACATCACCTGTGAATGCAAAGAAAGACTTTAAATTACAATAGACACACAGACACACACACACACACACACACACACACACACACACACACACACACACACACACACACACACACACACACACACACACACACACACACACACACACCATGCATGTGATTTGACAGATGGCATGCAGCATGCCTGTGATACAGCAGAGGGCATGCAGCTCAGACATTAATAGTGTTAGTAAGCATACCTCCCTGGGGTGCACACTACAGCAAGCAGGTGTCATATCAGTAGCCATGCAGTTCACACAAACATGGTAGTATGCATGCATCCCCGTGTTACACCATGTGGACTAGAACAGGATGACAGTACACATGGCTGACGTGACCTTGACATGTAATCTGCTGACGTGTGCATTAACATGCATACATGTCTGACACAATGGTGTCCTGACACATGTACAGCATCGTAATGGGCATCACATTGCGGTGTTGTCTGTATGCCCTACAGATAGAATGCATGTTTAGCAAATGTGCATGAGCATGGACGGGTAGTGTGAGCCGTCTACATTGCTATACAGTGTGAAGTACAGACACTGTGCCATTGCATGGCATCATGAGGCATCTATATTGCTGTACAATGCATAATATGTACACATTGCATAGCCATAACTGCATGCATACCCATGACATAAATGTGGATTGTGACCCATGATGCTGAGGTGTATACACACAAAACCATGCTGTGTCAAGTGACAGGTTACTGAAGAACCTACAGATGACACCCCTGCACAACAACTACAGGGTCTTAGCTGCCTGGCAACCATGTCCACACATAGCGGACATGTCAATTCACCATTTCCCACATGACATTGATGTACCACACACATGAGGTGCACAGCTAATGGTGATGTCCTACAGCAGCAAGGGAAATGTACAGTATCTGTGGCCTGATGTGGTGTCAATGTCTGTGGAAGCTGTACAGGTGACTACTGTCATGCTATGACACAGTCATGATGTTCAACAGATCTTATATGGTAGACTTCAGTGACACCTCCACTAGCTGTGCACAGGCTTTTAGGATGACCAGTGTACCACATCAACTGTATAATCAGTCAACTAAGGCTATAATTGGACCATGTGTGGACAATGTGCAACAGGGTGTATACACATCACATCTACTGTGTGGCTACATGTCTCTGGTCATCCCCCATGGCCATGTGTGCACATGTGTTGGCCAAATCTGTGTGATGGCCATCTATCTCACATGTCTGTGTTGTCCCATATGACATACACCCATAGATGTCAGATATGTCACCATCCACAGGACTATGCAGACAACGGGTTGTATGTTTGGTATGTGGGGTATGGGTCATGGGATAGTGTGACAATATTGCAGCCAGAACACTACGTGTCTGGGACATGTCAGATGGCACATCACAATGTGTGCACCCAATGCAGGGGCATATAACATAATGGTGACACCTGTTGTCTGCCCATATCACAGCTCACTGTGTGGTACTGTTTGTGTACCACACAAGTTGTTCCAATGCATACTACATATGCCTTCATTGTAGAACACCTCCACCGTTGTATGCACTGCTGACCACACATGTAACAATGACAACTACTGTGGTTTCAAGTCGGTGTATCACTTCATTTGTATATATTGCACATGGGTGGCCTGTGTGAATGATAGGTGATGCGACCTGTATATCGTGACTGGAACGAACATCAAGTGTGCAACTGTTAACTGGCCACATGGAAAATAGATCTATGCTTTAACATGCCTGATACTGATGACAGTCTCACCTGCAACGGACTCATGTCTGTGCGGCACACCAGAGTTACCTGTATAGGGGTGACACAGCAGTATGAACATTATCCATGACTGCATGACAGCTACAGGGTGCACTGTGTATGTTAACACATTTGCCTGTATAATAGCATATAGTATGCACATGTGTGCATACACAGGGTAGCATAGTGTAGTATGCAGCATGTGTGTCCACATACCTTGCATATGTTGTTACTTTACATAATGTGCAGTGACACATGCAACTAAATGGGATATAATAGCCATATGTGCAGTACTGACTTACCAGGCAACTCCAGGCTCATTGGTTGGGAAACACCCACCTCCACGATGGCAGCTAGTGTGTGTGGATGCTGTTCTGAGGGTGTCCCCAGACTGGCCAGTAGCTCCTCGGTGTGTGTGAGTGGGGGTTGGGTTGATGGCCCACCACCGGTTCCACCTTGTTCCCTGGCGATTGCAGTGGCACACTGTTTTGCATGTCATATCAAGTCCATGCAGTGTCTGCGCACCTGCTGGTAGGTGCGGTTATGGCCACCCACATCATTCACCCTCCTGCATAGATCCTGCCACAGGTCATCCCACTGCTGGGCATGCGGTGGCACATGGCTGAACAACACCTTGTAGTTCTCATGGAGGTACGGGATGAGGACATCATCCTCCTGGCGGCTGTACGCTGGAAGGCGTGTATGAGGCATTATCTGTAAGACATAATGATGATGACAGGTCACAGTTTCAGAGATGTACAGAGATACTGCTGCACATACATTTCTATGACATCTAGTACATCTGCACATTTATCTTTGCAAATCATCATGACACGGACATGACTGATGTGTTTGTGTCACACACATGTAACACCCGTTATGCATTGGATATCATCACCATATATGTGTGTGTCACCTCATTATAGTGTTCATACTCCATGTGAATGCTGTCTTGATGTGGGCATGTCTATTTGCCTGCACTGGTGTTCTTACCTATCTGCACATGCCTGGATGTGTCCACGGTAATGCTGTTGACCTTGATGCTGTGTATATGTCACATATCAACACAGACACAGCCTTAATGGACTTGAGCAGTGACAATACACACATACGCATGGACACCTGTACATGCATGTGTTTTGCCATATACATCTACACAGCACTGTACAGCTGTTCAACATCTTGCCACGGATCGCCTGTGTTGCACATGTGATAGACATGGGACAATGGCTAGTCGGACGTCATTCACAGGGATTATCAACCATAGCATGTACGGGCAAGGTTTCCTAGCTGTAACAGACAGCCATTATGCCAACGCGAGGCGCATCAGTGCCACATTACTGATCCGGACATTTGATACTACATCAAACATGCGGCCATCACACCATGTATGACTGGGATGACATGTGCAGCTGTGATGGACAGGGTTGCATGGTTTGGCGGGAGTATCTCACATGTATGGCACAGGGATCTGTCCAGCATGTGGCGATCCTAGTATTAGGATGGTGGCTGTCCATGACGTATGTCTTACAGATCAGGATATGGACATGTAGCATGTCCATCATCATGGTGTAGCAAATGTCTTTATGCAAGGTAGACAGCATGCTGCATAGTGGAGGTGAGGATTGTGAAGGCTGGTATCGCCCATCCATGCATGACCATTACCCCTTAAAGGTGATATGTGATCCAATATTGGTCACCCCAGTTCTGTATATGCCTGTCCAATGATCTCTGTGCTCATGGATGGCACCCTGTTATGACATGGGTACTTCGTATGACTACCCAAGGGGCCTGGAGATGTCACCAAGGCAGGGAAGTGTACTGCACAACACCATCTCTTACACAGTGTCCATAATGTTGACCACAGCCTAGGTGGTAGTTAATGGATACAGGGATGTTCACCTAGTGGTGACAATGCTGATATCATCCATCAGAATGTGCACATATGTCACACACCTCACCCATACAGCCCATTCTGTATGTTGTTCACAACACTGACACAGCTATTCCTCATAGGTCATGGCCATTCACATCCTTACATACACAGATGCCTAAAATTTGTCTGTGTGGTATGGGCTGCAATGAGGGTGGAGTACAACACATTAACCCTGTTCTACTGTAGCTGGCACTGGTGTGATATGCACATGTCACGCTGGCACCTTTTGTAGTTGTGAGTCTGTCAACAGGCCACTGGTAGAACACTCCTGTGACATACAAAGGTATTTATAATCATACATCCGTACTGTCTTGTACATCTGTACTGCTAACATCTACAGTGATAATGGTTCATGGACATGCACACCATACTCAGCAGGGTTATAGTGCAGTGCCACCCATTATGACTGTCATCAGCACTTGTGGGTTGATATTATCCAACACCCTATCTGTATTGTATGGTCATGCTAGGCACTTGTTCAGAACTTGTGAGCATGTCATGAGCTACTGATTAATATAACATCCATGCCACACCATTTCCCACAGGTACACTGGCTGTCCTAAAATTTCCAGCTTGCTTATGGTACAATAGCTGTTGTACACACGTAACGCACATATCCTGTGAGACATGGTTGTATATACAGGCATGTCCAACTGTCACGTACCAGTGCTATTGCCTGTCTATATGATGGATATGTCATACATGTGGCAATAGAGCAATTGTCTCATGTACACATTCAATGCTCACCTCCAAACATACGACATTACAGCCTGTGGGGGATGCACTTATGCAGCCCTGCTGGGGGTAATGCTGTCACCAACCCTGACTGCACCTGACAGTCATGTGGGGATGTGTAACATTCACAACACACCCCACTCATCACATAGTCTCACATGATCTCCACCACAGGCCACACATACGAGGACGACTTGTTCAGTACCTCTCCATACTCTGTGTAGGTACCAGAGGCAGCCCCCATCACGGAACACAACATCACCAACTTATAGCCCACAGACTCATGTGTGCCCATCACATACAGCCAATAGGGTGTTATAACATACACAACACACCAGTCATAGGTGACTCTGTAGGCAGTCACACTGCAGTTCCACACATCAGGCTACACAAGGCGATAGTCACTTACATCTTGCTGTCGGGTAACTGGTTCTGCAACATAACCTATGCACCCATGCCACACCTCACCAAGTACAATGTGACTGTCATTCTCCATGTTAGTGTGACTGCCCTGAGATGCCCCTTCACAGACGATGTGTGCAGGGACATGCAATAGCTCACCAGTCTTGTAACCCTGAAGGTGTGGGCCTAGCCCTGGGGAGCATTATGCATTCATCCGGACCCGATACCACTGTACAATGACTGACTGTGTCACTTCAACAGTTGCCTATGCTTCTGCTGTCATTCCACAGGCATCTGGTATCTGTCCGCTTTGACTGACCTGGTCAAACACAATGCTTTGGCACAGATGACCTGCACCTGTCAGCCCTGGGAGTACAGATCACATGTAAGGCTCTTGCTGCTTCTATACTGCCTGTCTTGCACAGTTTCCAATAACAGTCACCGGCAGAACGGGAACTGGCAAGCAAGACATGGGGTCATGTGACACAATGCTTGCATCATCTTCTGTGACGCACACAGGCAAGGCACACCTTATAATGCAACACTCCAATATCTCTGCAGTGACTGGGACCTGCCTCTAGGCTCTGCAGTGCACTTGTGCAATGACAGGTTATGAACAGACCATACCTTTCAGGCACATACCTGGACCGGCACACCCACAGCTGAGGTGTTCCCATATCCCACTATATTGTACACACATCCTGGCTAGTTACTTAGCACAATGCATCAGAGGTGCTCCACGTGCAACTAACTGTGTCTGGAACCGCTATGCACATTGTAACAAGCTACAGATTCAACAACATACCCCACTGTTACCAGTCCTCATTTGTTGGTGTACTGGACAGTAGGGCTTAGACAGCTACTACTGATGTGTGACTGACACTACCCCACACTTAACTGGGATAGCCACTCATGTACCGACACATCCATGAGTCATATCCTCCACTCGGCTGGATCAACCCATACACACCACCTCCAAGACCTACATTAACCTTGACATGACCACTACCAACATCTGACTGATGTTCCACACCTGGGGTTATCCCCTCATTGGTGGGTTCTGAACATATGCTAATCAACCTTGTTAGCCACATCCCGGCACCACACCCTTCATGGCATACACAGTACATGAGTACTACAACACCTACTACAGACGTCTTATGGCAGCGGTTGTTAACGTCATGACACCCGTGCAGATGGACAATGCACATACAAATGCTGAAACATACCCCAGTGCACTTCATTAGCATGTACATGACTGCATGGATCATGCTATTCCACGCAGAGCCATGATGGTACACACCAGATAACAGACGCCACTCTGGTGGTCAAGTTCCATGGACATAATGTACAGCAACAGGTGGAGGCTGTTGCACAGTGGTGTACAATCCCATGGGTGGGGTAGCTCACTGGTCAGCCTCAGTAGGGCCACATGATCCCTCATCACATACTCCAAGACTAGCTACTTACACATTACTGTGACACATTCCAGGGTGTACCACAAGGCATTATGGTGGTATGTCAGTAGTCGATGGCAACACCCACATCTGCTCTCACATACAACAGTCACTCAGGAACATTACAGACCCAGGTGATGTTGGCAACATGCTGGCGGATGGATTCAATGCTAACATTACACCCTCTCACTCACTACAGGGCCACAATCCATGCAGGAACATTGCGGTGTCCCTGCGGTCACACCTACACAGTACTAGCCTGCACTCTATATGTTCTGGGACACTGGCCCCATGTCACCTTCCAAAGTCCCAGGCTGTGATGTCCACAAACCTCTGAATGACATGTCTCCCCACTAGGCCACCATATTCAGTAATAGCCTTGTATCAGACATTGTGGCCCCTGAATGGCACACAGCAACATTTATCACACTCCACACAGGTGGCACCACAGTGCACGAGTGGGACTATAGTCCTACACACCTGACTGGACTGTTCTGCATGGCTATGGGGCACACAATCAAGGACGTCATTCACAGAGACATTGTTGGGCTCCGGTCCTTTGATGCCACCCGGGTTGGACTTGTTAGGGCCAGAGCATGGCCCCTACACCTGGTGGACTCCTTTCATACAGTTACCAGGGTAGTTGATGATGGTACGGGAGTCCACACATCCTACATTGTCCTCTCATAGACATTCAGCACTGTTCTCCATTCTGGTATTGACAACATACACATCCACCTGCACATCATACCCTATGTCTCAGGATGTTATGCAACATGGCTCATGGACAGGACACACACAATGAGGGTAGCATACCATAGTACCTACTGCATTTCAGTTACATTTGGCATACCACAGTCCTCAGTCATTGTGCCCCTCATGTTCAGTATATGCTTCCCTGAGGTACAGGCTAGCACAGAGGGACTTTCCCTGCCTAGCTTTACAAACCCCTGCATACAAAGTGCCATGATTGATCCACCAGCTGATACTGACTCCATCCATATGGGTGTCACTGTGCAGATACCTGATATGAATATCATGGCCTCAAGCTGCATGACACAAGGTGCATGAACATCACCTTTGCATTACACCATTCACCCACTGACTATCCCATAGGTGGTAGTTCCCTACATACATGTCACATTGTACATGTTTGTAGTACACATGTATGTCGCACCCATTCCTGTGATTACCGTATTGCCACTGTGGCGTGGATATCCTTCTACGTGGCCACACTTATTTGTACTGGGTGTGTAGCTGGTACATAGGCACCCATTGTACCTCTGACCTCAAGACTTCTACACACATTCAAGGGTACACCACCCCATTTAGGGTGTACCTTACACAACAGCTACAGCTTTACATACTACACCATTAACACGCCATGACGTTTATTGAGCTCCGACAGTTAAAGTATGCGGCTGAACTACGGACACCACGTCTGTACACATTTGCATACTACATACTCAGGGGTGACCTCTGCTGAACAGACAGAGATCATGTCCACAACAATATTAATGGATATACTCCACATACGCGACATAAGCAAAAGCCACTGTGAGCAACATGCTCATGGATATGTGCACACACGCAACAATGAGTGGGATGTGCTTGAGGGTTACATTCCCAAACTGGACACTCACCGTGCTTTGGAACATGAGTCCTATGTACATCACGCAGGGACACTCAGTAGCACTGTTCATGTGATACCTCCCTTGGTGGTTGGGAGACACATGTATGCCAGGGATCACTGCAGTGGCTGTACTGTGCAGAGGTGCAGGTAACACATGGCTGTGCTGTTCACAGGACACTACCCTAGAGAGGTGCCACTGGTGTAAACACTATAGTTGTGCTTACACATGGACTTGCCAGACTGCATAGTACCCCACTATGAACCTGTGAAGCTATTACATGTCCTTTGTGCATGGTTACTTGGTAGCCCTTCCATTTAGATTAGCTATCATGCTATTGCAATGTCCCATGCCTACAAGCCATATGTATCCTGTTATTGTACATGCCAATAGACAATACCTTTGGTATGCATGATATGTCTGTTATGCTGTGTAGAATATCTGACATATCTACCTACAATACTATACATTACACATATTTCACATAGTATCCCATAATGCAAAGCATACTTGCACAGCGGGACCACCTTAGACATGTCATTGTTGTTATATGCCCATACACATGCCTACTGTGGCAGTATATCAACATATACTATCCCCTGCTATGGCACGTACTTGTTGGACATACCCTACCACTGATGGTGGGTTGTATGGAATTGTTCTGTTTAAAGCCCTCGTGTAGCATCCCTTGTGGTGTCTGTGATGTGTACCTTGTGGCCCACTGCTGGATGCACAGTTTCTACATGCGTTAGTATGCTCAGCAAGACATCAGTACATAAATACCTTTTCCCACTTTATGCATTGCGGACACTTTTAATTAATGCAAACCAGGCTATACATACAGTAAATAATTAATAAAAAACATGCTATACATAAACGTACATACCGAGTGTTCTACATACCTTGTTATCATTACGGGCTTTTGTCTCTATCTCTCTCACACTGCATAAACAGGTATTTTGTATGAGTGTATGAGCATACGGTTTGAATGTCTGGCAAGTCATCCTTATATACGTCGATACCTGTAACATGTGGTTTCTTCCCGCCAATTGGTGTTCCTGAGTGACTAATTACTTGCATATCAGCTGTGCAGCTACTCCATTCACCAATTACGCGGCAACAGTGGGGTATAATTGAATTCTCCACTTGGGCGTTACCCATTTGCCCTACCTTCGGGGAGACGGCCTGTATTGTGTTTTGTTATGTGTAATTGCAACTGCTATGCATAGAGACAATTATACTTTGGATTCATGTCCCCCGTGGATTGTGTGTGACCGCTACAGTATGTGGTTCAACATGTGGGTGTACCTGTCATCCCAACGTCTGATAACGGACTATTGCAAACAAAACCTGTAACATCACCATTTGTTCCATTATATAACGGCTGCAATTTTGCATGGCGCCTTTAATTGTGTCTCTCACAAGGTATGTTGATGGTTCTGCAGATGTAATTGACTGACTGGATGTTTGTGCTGTTATTACAGTCTGTATTGCTATGGTTTCTAGTGTGGGGGATGTCGGTGGGTGTACGTAGCATATACAGGTTTGTGGGGCTTGCATTTCTACATATTCCAGATATATGTGTGTGGGCCCCATCCCTAATTAATGAGCTATCAGTTAGTAGACTTATGTTACGGGATTGTACATTGGGCCGTTGTTAATTGGTTTCTATATAGTATGCAGGTGAGGTTGCTACTTCCATACCTCCGGAATTGCAGCGATATGTAAAGGGATATGTCTAAATGACAGCTATCCTGTGTATTTCTGTCCCAGATATTTGCAGTCATTGCGGTTGTGTTGGTAACACAACCTCTTTGCCATGGGTTGCCACCTTTTCATATGGTCATTGTTGGACACTTGCGGGATGCACAGTGGTGTTTACAGGCCAACACATAGCCACGGTCAGTACACAGGTTAGCACATGCTTTTATCCTCAATACATACCTATTGTGGGACTTTGGCTACTTATCATATTGCATGCAACATTTACGTTTCTTACATACAGGCATAACTATTTAATGCAACTATTACATTATATATGGGACATATTAATGTCCTACAATCCTGGACATTTGCTCTTTGTAATGATTTATGTCAGGACACACCTGCTCAGGGAGGGGCTGTCCCTCCTAATGTGGGACAGGTGGTAACTGTATGCCCACGGCTAGTTATACCCACACCTACCGTAATGATGTACCTCTGAGTTGGCACTAACAGACACATGATGCGGACACACGCACACACATTACAGTCACACGAGGATGCACACGGCACCCTCAACACACACATACACAGACTACGGCACTCACAAACACAGTTGAACACAGTACCTATGTGGACCGCAACACCGGCAGCGGTAACTAAATGTCCCTTCATATCATCATACTATTACTCGTGGTTGTACTGTTCCGGTACTGTGTTCTTTCGGTCTTTCAGCCTCGGGGTTACGCATGTCAGTATGTTACACATTCCATAGTTGGTGGTATCCTATTTATTTGTACCTCCGAGGTGTTATGAATGTTGTTGACCTATCTATATATATTTGCAGATATCGCTGAATCCGTATATATCAACATATATCACTCTATCGCCCTTTCTATCTGTATTATATATATGTATATATGTGTACATATATATATATATATATATATATATATATCTGACGGGGAAAGTGACAGGCAAGCTACACCTTTCATTGTGTACTTGTTGGTGTATACTGTTTCCTGGACTCCGCACGTTTGTGTCTGTACCTGTCACATTACACACTTGCCGTTGGTTAGGCTTACCAGCTGTCCCACTCTGCGAGGGACAGTCCCTCTTTGGGCAGTTGTGTCCTGCATAATATTTGGAAACATGGCAAATGTCCTGAGATTTTGGAACATACTTATTGTCTATAGTTTATGTAATAGTTGCATAAAACAGTTATTCTGTATCTGAACCACCTATATGTTCTAGAAACAGAATAAGTAAGTAAACATTACAAGGATGAGCTTTTATCTAGGCAAAACAGTGAAGTTCTCAATTTTGTACTGGCCAGGTGTATGTGCCAGCCTGCAGACATCTGACATATGTCCCACATTGGTCATTTGAAGAGGTGGCAACCCTACCATAGGTACATCTTGGCTAGCAGTAGTGTTAGGTGATTCTATACATGATTGTGTGTTCTACTCCTGGCAGTGGTTGTTTTACCCTTCAGAGCAGGCACTATTAGTACAGGGGTGATTAATGCTGGTTTCACCTGTTCTGGACATCATTGACCGTGATCTACGAGATATTCGGAGAAGCTTATCCCTGTTTCACGCATATCCATATAGTCATATTTAAACGTCGCTTACCAGCAGTGGGCAATGCATATTCCCGCTAACGTGTGCTACACATATGATCTGATGACCTGCATCTGACATGCATTACTCGTGCCTTCGGGTTTACGTTACATCCCTTGCAGGATGTGGGACTGGGAACATGTATGACGGTCACTGCATTTAACACATGGCCATCTGGGATTTGTACACGTGTTATGTTGTTTTGTACGTGGAGTATACTACGGCTGTTACTCCATACTGCACTCGCATGGGTAACTCAGTTAGTTTACATATTGCTGAGTCCAGTTAATGGTATGTCCATGTGATGTTTACTGGATGTGCTCCGGCATTGGGTATGTATATCACAGTAAGCCACACTCGATACTGTGCTACACCTTCAAACGACCGTAGGTGGAGCATGCTGGGGTGACGAATACCTGTCATGGGTACACCCCATGCCTTGACACAACATCCATGATTATATTATGTGGAGCCCCTCATTAACGCAGCAGGGACTCCGTGCTGAGTGTGTGCAGAACAGTGCTTACACACATGTGCTCCCACAATTGCCTCTGCTCCACTAAGCGACAGTTGGTTACTCGATGTTGTGGCGATAGCAGACACTGTTTACCCCCTTTGGTGTATGGCCTCTGACAATCGGCTGTGTACCTACCGATATACCTGGGAACCTATACACACAGCACCACCATATGCTGATAGGCACATGTACTGTTCAGGTGTTGACATTCCGTGTTCCGATAGCTGTTGTGTGTACAATGTTTGAGGGCTGCCTATGTAGGATTCACGCAGTGGGCCACCTATACATTGCAATTTACAGGTGGTCGTGTTTGTGTGCCATCCATTTTACTGTGTGTGCAGGTGGAGTGGTGTGTCAGTCCGTAGGGGCCTACACTGTCAGAGTATGTGCTATACGTTCCCTCTTTGCCAAGGCATAGGCATATTGGGCACGCCTCCGTCTGCCTACTGGGGCTGGCACAGTGTTTTCATGGTCTGAATCCCTCTGTGCCTGTGATGGCCTTGGCAATTGTGGTGGGCTATGAGGGCCTTCACCATTTTGTCCCTGCTGCAGCTGTTTCCGCAGGATCATATTATGTAGCATGGCACATACTATGATGATGTGGGCACACGTGCCTGGAGAGTACTGCAAGGCTCCACCAGACTCATCCTCCTTATCCGTCACTCCCTATAATAAGCCTACCCCACCCTTTAAGAACGCCGAACTACTCCTTGCAATACTTCAAATTAACAAACATAAGCACATATGTATAGCTTCCCTCTACATCCCCCCAGGGGATAATATTTCTACTCTTGAACACATCCTCTCCTGGCTCTCCACCAACATCAGTAATGAAACAATAATCCTAGGAGATGTGAATATTAACTGGGCTTCCATTCAATCTCCTACAAACCCACTCAACATCAACCTCTACAACTTTTCACAACTAATTAACTCTATAACACATCCCTCAAAAAAACCCTCCAGTGGCAGTATTTTGGACTGGATTCTAGTCTCACATCCTCAGTACTTCTCTGACAGGGGTACTCTTCCAGATCCTCTTAGTGACCATCTTCCCATCTTTACATACCGACTCCATTTATCCTTATATCGTTCCCACAAGTACATTACCGTACGTAACCAAAAAAACTTTAACACAACATCCTTCACTAACTCCCTAAAAGCTATAAACTGGAACTGTCTAAAAACATTACCTCTCGACAACGCAGTTGCTCACTTTAACACCTTATTCCTAAAAATTCTAGACCACCATGCTCCCATAAGGACAAAGAGAATAAAAACTAAAACAGCTGCTTGGTTTACTAAAAACACACTAACTATTATGAGGCAAAGAGATAAAGCCTGGGCTCTTTACCTAAAAAACAAGTCCCTCCTCACCCTTCTTGAATACAAAACACTTCGAAATAAAGTAAAAATACTCATCATTTCCAACCGACAAAACTTTTTTTCCACACTACAAAACAACAAAACTAACCCTCAGAAATTCTGGAAAGGTATCTCCACTCTCCTTAACCCCGGCAAACTAGACACCCCTTCCCCTGACCCAAATGCTACTGACACTGACTTAGCAACCCAATTTAACACTTTTTTCATTGACTCTATCTCTAAACTTACTTCTTCTTTCTCTAATACCACCACAATCTCCACATCACCTCCTCCCTCCTCTACCATTACTCTTCCCTGTTCTTCCACCACTCCTTCACACTCCCCCACTAACTCACAATCCTTCACCCCTTCTTCTACTATCACTCACCCCTTTCCATCTCCTTCCCCTACTTCCCACACTTCCCAGTGTCCTCCCTTCTCATTAAAACCAATTCCTACTTTTACTATAAAAAAACTCCTTCAGAAATTGAAGCCCTGCTCCAATGCTCCAGATGATATCCCTGCTTATTTTCTGAGTCTAGCCACTGAAGCAGTCACCTACCCCATTAGCATTCTAATTAACCGTTCAATCCAGGAATGCATAGTACCCAAAATTTGGAAAAAGGCCTTCATTATACCATTACATAAAGGAGGCAACAATAATAATGTTACCAACTTCCGTCCCATTGCTATCCTGTCTCCCATCTCTAAACTCTTAAAAAAATGCATACAACAACAACTTCTTCCACACCTCTTAGATAAACAGCTTCTAACACCCACACAACATGGATTCAGGCCAAATCATAGTACTATGACTGCCCTTCTCTCCTTCCTTGAAACTATTAATAAAGCCGGCAATGTTTGCCTTATTGTTTCCACCCTACTTCTAGATCTTTTTAAAGCTGTTGATACTATCTCTCATAGCCTGCTTTTAACTAAACTCTCTAAACTTAACCTATCCCCTTCTTCCTTGAATTGGTTCTCCAGCTACTTATCTAACCGATATCAAGCAGTAAAATGGAAAAAGGCCACCTCCTCATTTCTTAATACCCCAACCGGAGTCCCCCAAGGATCCATATTAGGTCCCCTTCTTTTTAATATATTTATAAATGATTTCCAGAACTCTATTCCTTTCTCAAATATCATCCAATATGCAGATGATTCAACTATCATTTGCTCTGCCACATCTACCCCTGTACTCCTAAAACAAGAAGCTTTTTCAACCACTGAGCAATGGATGAAAAGAAACCACCTTGTATTAAATGCCTCTAAAACCAAACTAATGGTATTTACTCCCTCTAAAACTACCTCATTCAACTTTAACTCCTTCACTATCACTAGCCAAAACAATATACCTCTGGAACTGGTATCAGAGACCAAATTACTTGGGGTCCAAATTGACAACCAGCTTAAATTCCATTCCCACTTACAACTAAACATCAAAAAGACCCATCAAAAACTAGGCATGCTCTACCGACAAAATAACTACCTTACCCCTGCCACTAAAGTAACTCTCTCTACTTCCTTTCTTATCCCCTCCCTTCTCTACGGAACTCCTCTTCTCACTAACCTACAATCCTCTCTTAAATCTCAACTTTCCTCCTGCTACAACAAAATTGCCAAATTTGCTACCAGCCAAAAGTCATCCTCCCATCACTGCCCTTCTCTCCAAAAACTAAAATGGCTAGAACTACCAAATCAACTCATCTATACACAACTAACTCTTGCACATAAGCTCATTTTAACCCCACCCTCTGTCCTTCACTCTCTTCTACCTTTAAGATGTACCTTCCTGATCAAGTACTAAGGTCCAATAATCAAAATCTAATAGAAGTGCACAAACCATCCCGTCCACCAGGCAAAAATATTCTATCTTATGGTTTAGCACGTCTCTGGAACTCCCTACCACCTTCCATTCGTACTACTTCTAACCATTACTCTTTTAAAAAATCTCTTCACTCACACCTAATATCCCAATGGGAATGCTCCTGCTCTCTCCCCACATAACAAATGATATCAAACTCCTGTTCCCTTCATTCTATGGAAAACAAACTCCTTTTTCCCTTCATTCCATGCCTTAGATTCCTTCTCTCTCTCTTTCTCTCTTCTCTTTCGATCTTATTCTCATCTAAAACTTTCTCCTTCTATTCATCTCTCCATATACTTTTATTCCAGTACTTATATGTTAGTTGTAAATATTGCATCAGACTGCTGCTATTTATATGAGTTTTGTAAACAATGAATCAGACCGTAACTATGAACTGTATGTTCCTAAGAAGAAATACCTCTCTGCTGTACAATGCAATGTTCCATTGCCAGTCAGTTTTAACTCCAACCTCATCACTAGTGTGTATTACTTGCAATGTTTGCTGTATTAATTGTAAAGGTCTTGTTCAAAACTGCAACCTTTGTATAAATATAATCTTTAAACTATTGTAACCTAGAGTGCTATTGGAGCTTTTCTCCCCAGGACTCCATTGAAAACGGGTTCAAATGGCCCAATGGACTATCCTGGTAAACCAACTGCAAATAAATAAATAAATAAAATGTGTCCAAGCACCAGAACCGGGATTTCAGCATCCCGAACACACGCTCTATGATGATTCTGGTTTGTGCGTGTGCCTCATTATGGCGTTCTTGCATGGGTGTGTGTGCATTTCTGATGGGAGTCATCATCCATGGCTCCAGTGCATAGCCAGCATCCCCCACAAGGTGGCCATGTGGGATGTCCCCCCTGACAAATACCTGATACAGCTGTGAGGCATGCCAGATATGGGAGTCGTGGTAGCTTCCAGGGCTGCCAGCACACACATCCATGACAATGCCCTGGGCATTGCACATGACCTGGCAGTTGATGGAGTGGGATCCCTTGTGGTTTATGTAGCGCCTACCATGCTCACCGGGTGGTGACTTGATTTGTATGTGCGTGCAGTCTATCGCACCCAGTACCTCCGGGTAGTGTGCCACACGGTGGAAGTGACTCATATTGCTGGCCAACTCCTCCTGTGTTCGGGGGAAGTATATATGCTCATTGGCATGTGGTAACATGGCATCCAGGAACTGGTGTAGTACCCTGGATGCTGATACCTGTGAGATCCCCATTATATCTCCAGTTGGCCTTTGAAAGGTACCTGTGGCTAGTATTCGCAAGCTTACACATACCTTCGTGTCCACTGGGATGGGTTCCCCTCTGTTGTTTCTGGTTCTCAGGCGTGGCCGGCACAGCTCCACTATTTGCTGTAGGATGTCCCTGTAATGCTCTACTATCTCCAGATCATGTAGCCCCTGGTAGGTTACCCTTGGTCTGAACACTCTTCTCCTCCTCCTCCGGGGCCTGCGGTGGTTGTCGGCATCATCCTCCACAACACTGTCAGTCTCTAACACATACTGATGAATCACAGCTATGGCAGCTCCCAACATGTACATTTTAAAAGTTACCCGTGTGTTTACACCTATGGTGCAGTGTTTGGGAATACACAGGTGTGTGTAGGGTGCTTTCACACTTTATACTATTGTGCTGTGAACACCGATGATGTCATAGGGTGTGTATGTACGATCGTAGCTACAGGGTATCTTATGTGTTTTACTGCCAGAACTACTATTGTGGTGCCTTTGGTGTTGAATTACATATGGCTGACGTGGATTACCTCTTGACCTTCCCTTTACATTTCTGCACATTCCACCTACCATTTTCTGGCATGCATCCAGCAGCCTGCTTTCATTTGTACTTTCCTAGACCTGGCATATCTTGCGTAATGTGTGCTATTGCTGGTCTACTGTCAGTTTGCTTTGCTCTGCTATGACAGATCTCCTATCTTTGCAATCCAATGCCTCCCCTCCTTTCTTTGCATTCCAATGCCTCCCCTATCCTGTTTTGCAGGTTTCTGCGAGCAGACTTGTCAGCTGCCATCGATTGGCCGCCGTGAGTTGATTGGTGTTGATTGCTCATTAGTACTCCAATTACCCTACTTCGGCATTTACTTCTTTTCTTCCCCTGACCTTCCTGTTTGTGCTATTGTTCACAGTGCGTGCATCCGCTTACTGGGTTTCGGGCATGTTTTCATCCCTGTACACATGCGCTTTTGGGCACCATGTGTGCTCTCAGCTAAACGATTCTATACCTTCCTCCCCACCCCTGTCCTGCAGCTTTGCTTAGCAATGGCCAGGCCAGATTTGCATTGCTCCAATGTGCTTACTGCTACAGTGGCACACCCCTCTACTGCTGTCATGTATCTTCTCTGAGCCACTCCTCGGTGTTATAGTGCTGCGCCGTATGGTAAAATCTTCATCCGGCGGGACATTTGCGATTCAGTATTATCTGCCTCATTTGCATGGCATTGACTACTAATTCATAGTTACCGCGCCGAACACTGTCGCAGGCCCTTAGCAACCCTTGCACCTTGGTTGTGGTGTTCCATGCCTACCATTATGTATTATGGTGTGAACCTGATTTGTATTACATTGCGATTTTATGACATTTTTATATAATTTCTTTATGTTCCAGTTTGCGCACACATGCCCTGCGGTTGTACTGTGCATTACTGTGGACATGACATTAAATGTTGTTTTTTAGGTGTTGTGCATCTTTTCTTATGCCATTGGCTGTGTATTTCGCCATTGGCATATGTTAACTTTGTAATACATGAGTCTGGTCCGCTTCCATAGTTCCGATGTTCTGTTTGGGAAAATGTAAACCGTGTTTTTTGGTTTACATTTCCGTGGGCTTACGCTACACCTGCACCACTTCATGAATCACTGTCTGCCTTCATTTGCATGGTGCGACACTGCGCATGGGGTGATTAGCATACCTATGCTGAGGGCTGCGCAGTTCTGGCATACGCCAGTAGTGCACGTGGTATTGGATTGTACCTGAATCGCTCAACGGCCATATTTGGCTTTATTCCGCCTACACTACGCCTGCGCCTGGCAAAAGCTTCATGAATCCCGGGGATTTACTTTGCATCTAAGACAAGTTGCAGAAAACATATGTAAGCATATACAGTTATTAAAGAAATCAGCAGCCTCACATTTCAGCTCCACTTTGCAAATCACAAATAAACATTACTTATAGGTGATCTTAAACAAATAGCCTTATATAAAAGATGCCTTTGGCGATACTAGAATAGCTACATTAAAACATTAGGTGTCACTCACATTATTTTCCCTAGATCTAATAGTCCTTGGTCCTGGGACTTGTACTATCGCAAATAAAGGCCTTCTGTCCTTTGTGTTATCTGAAGCAGAGACATACACACAAATAATATAACAATTGTTATAAAGAATTCAGTCTGAGGTTACAAAACTGTAAGGAATAATGAGCACACAATACAATATTTGGTAAACTAGCTCTACCAACTTATTCTGTGTCACTAGTCATACAACTCTGACTACTTGACTGTATTATAAAATTACTTTTTTAAGTAATAATGGAATTTGAAAACACATTTCCACTGTACCCTGTAGTGTGATGCAGCCCTAAGCCAGCTATCAATAAAGTTGGTGGAATTTCATGGCCCAAGCTACCACTAATTGGAAGACCTGCCTGTGGAATGGCAGGCCCAGCAGAGAGAAAGATAAAGATGTCCATGGGCTGCAGACAGGACTGATGCAAAGAGACCTGGCAAGCAGGTAGCAGGTATACACCTAAGTACATGTACCGGCTCTACATAGTTCCACTACAAGAAATGCTGCAAGACACACTAAAGGACCTACATCAATGTTTACACCTATTTGCTGACCTTTCAAACAGGTGTAAATAGATATATATGAAAGTAGGAATAGGGGTACAGCAAGCAGAGGAACACACATAAGGAAACAGGGGAGGTAAGAATGTGAGTGTGGAGGGGATGAAGGGTATACTTTTTTGCAGAGACAGACAACCTTTTGTTTGTGAAGGAAAGATGGGAAACAGTGTATGGCTAAGACAAGAGATTGAAAGAGTGAGAAGCTTGGAAGCAAGAACACACAAATATAAAAACACAGACAAAAACTGGCAGGAGATGCTGACACACACTGGGAGGATGATGGTGGAGTTATAGACATACAAACAATGGAGGGCATAGGTGATGGGGAAGACTGGGCATCAAATGGGGGAGAGAGGTGAAATATAAGGAAGAGGAACACTAGGATGGGGATATATTGCGTATAATCCTCCTTTGTCCATACTGCCTGGGCTAGATCCAAGGGGAGGTCATTTAGTACCTTACTTTCCTCCCCACTGGGCTCTTCCTGGAGTGTTAAAAGTAAAGCCAGGCAGTAATGTGAGTCTTCAAGCCACATGATGACCCTCCCCATGTGGCTGATATGGGCTTCCAGCCACAGGTACAATGACTGTCTTATCACTTCCATCCTTCCCATTACATTACAAAATGCACATGCTTTACAGTGCTACCAGAGTAAACAATGGCACTCTACTCTAGTGAGCAACTGTCAAAGGCCTGAAGTGATACAACCTCATTACACCTCCCCCCTATGAATGTAACGGGAAGGCAGGACTGGAACCAAGAGGAGTTCTGGTGACACAAGGCTGGGCCCAATTGGGGGGGGGGGTGGACCTGGATTGCACCACTGGCACAACTGATGCTGTGGAAAATGGAAACATAAACTGAAATAAAAAACAAACTACCAACACCAAATAAAATAGGAAAAAAAGGGCAGCAACAAAGAGAGAGAGAGGAAAAGAGAAAAAGCAACCATTACTGTTACATGTGTGGCATATGATCTACCAGAGCAATGTGCAGATGTATAATATACAAGCATTAATTATGCTAGTATGACACTTCAGAAACTCTTGTCTACCTGCATTATCATGACCCTTCAGTAGGATGGCCACACGTGTGCAGTGTCACAGGTCCCACTGCCCTTACTGTGTGCAAGTGTGCATGATGAGGCAGTAGCATGGCACTTTGTGCACTAAACATTGTGGCCTCTCCATGTAATACCAATCCTGTGGGCCCCTACAAGCACCAAAAGGGATGCAGTACCCAGCAGCCCACATAGCAAGGTCAAATCAATGAAACATGGGTATATATGGGAAAAGTATGACCGACAGTGAAATGTCAAATTGAAGTATGAACAAAATGGTGTCAATGGGAAACACATCCAGCAATCATTACGGGGCCCCCATCAGAAAAGCAACTTCAAACTACTCCCACGCATACAAAAAGGAACCCACAATAAGAGCTTATCCATGGCAAACACCCATACCCATTTCCTGTCACCCTTATACAGTCCACTGGCCCCCCATAAGAACATGTGTACCCTGTTTTAGAAAGTGTGCACAGGTGTTGTATACAACAATAATAGCACTTGCCAGGCCACTGTCCTGTTGTGGGGATGTGAAAAACAGTGCCTACAAATACAGCACTTTGTTTCTTCCTATCCTAACAAATGTTACATCAAAAAGCTGTCATATCTACACAATTGTTATAGCACCTGTCACTGCATACCTCACTTTATATTTATAAGCAGTACATATCTTGGCAGGATAGGTACAGTTACTTCCATTGGTAATATGTAAGATGTAATAATCTAACAAAATAATACCACTTCTTTAGCTATTTACTCTGGCAGTATACCCATTTGACTGGCAGTTATAGCAACGAATACTACCAAATATGTGATAAAATCATATGCACCTCTTTGCCTGGACAGCTTCTCTATTCTCTTAAAAAAGGATAAAGTTCTGTAAGATTTCCTCCTGAGGTGCAAAAGAATGCCAGAATACATCTAGGGGGCCATTGTTCTGATGTTTTCTTACCTCCCAGATACAAAGGTCATGATAGCACTTCCTCAAGTTACTGTTATAGTGCCAGCATTGGTCACCAGAGTGGACTATGCCAGTGACAGTTGACACTGCCATGGAAGGACTGTACCACCATTCACTTTATATTGCAGACCTACATGAGGAACTCCATTCTCGGTGGTCTCTATGCATCAGGTATAGGAAGATTTTACTCTCCTTGCTGCACCATCTGGCAGTTCGGTCAAGATCGATGCCTTTGGACGCAATGGCCATTCAGCAGGTCACATTCCAGAGAACTTTGGTGCCCTATTGAAGTTAGGTGCAATGATTTTTTTGTGCATGTGATGCACAACATGGGCAGCTAGTTAATGCAACCAGTTGTGGTGCCACCATTGCTTGGCACACAATGAATGGTATGGCACTGTGGTGTTAGAGGTGTGACTGCTAGCATGAAAACTGTCTGCTACCTGCATGATGCCTAACTGTGATAGCAATTTCACTCTTAAGTAACCTCTATATGATACAAGAATTATCTAGATTTCCACATCTCCTCAGGGGTCATTGACCAGTCCACTCAGGTGCTCATATGTTTGCATGTAGGTGACTGAACCTCTTAGCATGGCAGTTGTCATAATTGAAATGAGAAAAATATGGAACTCAGCCACGTTCATTAGCTTGTGCCTCATTAGTATGAGTGCCAAGCTAAACGCATTGAAATTACACAATATAAGGTCCCTCATCTGCCACAGGCCTCATCAAGGAATGCAAGATTGCAGAGAAGCAAAAATGAGCTGTTGAAAACCTTGTGAAAAGAAACACTTGTTAGCAGATAACATCATGCAGCTATTCAATTCAAAACATAAACTGGCAAAGATTCTGCATGCAAAAGCAATATTTATTTATTTTATAGGTTCATAGATAGGTACTAGTCTATCGGCCCAAGGGCCTAGGTAAGCCTAGCCAACAAGGTTCCATGACGTACGCCACCCAAGAAAGTTATTTCCCTGTGCCACTATCGAGCAGAGACACAAAAGTAATTCCCGGGGTGTATTTCCTATTTCCCATCCACTCATCAAGATTTTTCGTGAAGAGTACTAATGAAGAACTTTGCTTGACATAGATGAGTAGCCTGTTCCAGAGTATGGGAAGTCTCTGGGACAGGAATCTATCCCTTCAGCATGTCCTGTTTATTGTGGTGACAAGGTTTAGGTCCCTAAAGTGAGGAATCTATCCCTCCAGCATGTCCTGTTTATTGTGGTGACAAGGTTTAGGTACCTAGAGCATGTAGCTCAGAGGGATTGGGATTTCTTTAGGTGTAGCATGTCCAACAGCTCTGGGTTTGACATAGCTTTATATGTTAGGCAGAGATCACCTCGGAGTAGGCGATATGCTACGGAGTAAAGCTGGAGTTTTTTGAGGCGGTCAGTGTAGGGCATTTGTTTGAGGCAAGTAATCCTCTTTGTGAGGTACTTCTGTGGCCGTTCCAGCTGCTGCAGATGTCTTGTGAGATACATTCCAATAGGAGCGATGTACTCTATAATGGGTCTAATGAGTGTTGAGTAGAGGGGAACAATGACCTCTTTTTTCCTGGATGAGAGCCCTTTTATGATGAGGTGTGCCACGTAGAAGGACTTCCTGACTACTGTGGTGATGTGACTATCAAAGGAGAGGCTGCTGTCCACCTTTTACATTTGTTGACTGGGAGAGTCCGACTGGATACATGTCCATTTTCAGCGGAGGCCCAGGGAGAAAAGCTCCACAGATTAATAACAAACAAGTATGAGATTTCTACATAGCAAGCAAGTATTTATGGGAAAACACATGATTTAACAAGATTCCATAGTTTTAAAGTTACAAAGTACAATATTCATTGGTAGTCGCAAGTTTTAACAAAATTCCATAGTTTAAGTTAGAGTAAAGTAGCACTTAGAATGTACTGATTTCCAGTAATATTGGCTGAGACAAATGTAAGTAAAAGGGGATTAGGAGTGAATGTTACGGTTAGTTTTCTGAGATGTGGTTGGTTTTAAAGTTGGAATTTGTATAATTGCAGACTGATGGTGTGGGTGTTCGCAGGTGAGGCACTATAAGGAGGAGTCATTATTCTTCTTGAAGAGATAGAAGTGAAAGGGAGCACAAGAGTGGGCCAGAGGGTGTGTATGACATGGGTCAACCTGGTGGGTAGCAAGGGCATAGCCATGTGAGTCTTAGGTGTTCTTTTAGTAGTTTTTTTGAATGTAACCATTGAGTTGGCTGAGGTAATGGCAGAAGGTAATGAGTTCTAAATTTTACCTATGAAGTTAGTGAAGAGGGAGTCACCTGCTGTGTTATTGCTTTTGGTCACCTTGATTAGTCTTTTATCACTAGAGTGAGGTTGTCTGGCATTCATTTGTAGTTTAAGTAGATTAGATAGTGCTTATCACTAGAGTGAAGTTGTCTGGTATTAGTTTGTAGTTTAAGTAGATTAGTTAGTCCTTATCACTAGAGCAAAGTTGTCTGGTATTAGTTTGTAGCTTAAGTAGATTAGATAGTGCTTATCACTAGAGCGAAATTGTCTGGTATTAGTTTGTAGTTTAAGTAGATTAGATAGTGCTTATCACTAGAGTGAAGTTGTCTGGTATTAGTTTGTAGTTTAAGTAGATTAGTTAGTGCTTATCACTAGAGTGAAGTTGTCTGGTATTAGTTTGTAATTTAAGTAGATTAGATAGTGCTTATCACTAGAGTGAAGTTGTCTGGTATTAGTTTGTAGTTTAAGTAGATTAGATAGTGCTGGGTTTTATCACTAGAGTGAAGTTGTCTGGTATTAGTTTGTAGTTTAAGTAGATTAGATAGTGCTTATTACTAGAGTGAAGTTGTCTGGTATTAGTTTGTAGTTTAAGTAGATTAGTTAGTGCTTATCACTAGAGTGAAGTTGTCTGGTATTAGTTTGTAGTTTAAGTAGATTAGATAGTGCTTATCACTAGAGTGAAGTTGTCTGGTATTAGTTTGTAGTTTAAGTAGATTAGATAGTGCTTATCACTAGAGTGAAGTTGTCTGGTATTAGTTTGTAGTTTAAGTAGATTAGATAGTGCTTATCACTAGAGTGAAGTTGTCTGGTATTAGTTTGTAGTTTAAGTAGATTAGATAGTGCTTATCACTAGAGTGAAGTTGTCTGGTATTAGTTTGTAGTTTAAGTAGATTAGATAGTGCTTATCACTAGAGTGAAGTTGTCTGGTATTAGTTTGCAGTTTAAGTAGATTAGGTAGTGCTTATCACTAGAGTGAAGTTGTCTGGAATTAGTTTGTAGTTTGTAGATTAGTGAAGTTGTCTGGTATTAGTTTGTAGTTTAAGTAGATTAGATAGTGCTTATCACTAGAATGAAGTTGTCTGGTATTAGTTTGTAGTTTAAGTAGATTAGATAGTGCTTATCACTAGAGTGAAGTTGTCTGGTATTAGTTTGTAGTTTAAGTAGATTAGATAGTGCTTATCACTAGAGTGAAGTTGTCTGGTATTAGTTTGTAGTTTAAGTAGATTAGATAGTGCTTATCACTAGAGTGAAGTTGTCTGGTATTAGTTTGTAGTTTAAGTAGATTAGATAGTGCTTATCACTAGAGTGAAGTTGTCTGGTATTAGTTTGTAGTTTAAGTAGATTAGTTAGTGCTTATCACTAGAGGGAGATTGTCTGGTGTTAGTTTGTAGTTTAAGTAGATTAGATAGTGCTGGGTTTTATCACTAGAGTGAAGTTGTCTGGTATTAGTTTCTAGTTTAAGTAGATTAGATAGTGGTTATCACTAGAGCACAGTTGTCTGGTATTAGTTTGTAGTTTAAGAAGGTTAGTTAGTGCTGTTTTTTTTTCAGGAAGTAGTAAGACTTTATGGGCGAAAGAAAGCTGATGGGATGAGAGGATATTTTGGGAATTCAAGCCAGTTAAGTTGATTTTGTGAAAGACAGTGCTGGACACGGTAGGGGGCACCAGTAGCAAATTTGGCAATTTGATTGTAGCAGATATTAAGCTTGGTTATTTCAGTTTTGGGTAGGTTGGTGAAGATGGGAGTGGCGTAGAATAGTGTGGAGAGGAGGTGGGTTTGAGCTATGGTTATTCTAGCAGGTTGGGTTAGAAATGGTTTGGTTTTGTAAAGACTGCCCATTTTTTGTGAATGTTTTTAATAGTATGATTTATCTGTAGATCAAACTGGAGGTTGTTGTCAATGGTCACTCCTAGCAGTTTAGTATGAGTGTCTTGAGAGATGATAGTCCCATCTCTGGACACAATATTGAATGTGTTGGGCATTGAGATGGATTTGTTTGATTTAAATAGCAACAGTTTGGTCTTTTTGGGATTAAGTAATGGGTTTTTGTTAAGAAACCAGGTTTCTGTAATTTGGAAGGTTTTTTGGGTTATGGAGAGGAGTTTGTGTGGGCCATTGGCTGAGCAGACTAATGTTGAGTCATCAGCATATTGTATAACTGTTGCATCTTGGCATATGCTATGGAGATCATTAATGAATATGGAGAATAGAAGGGGTCCCAGAATTGACCCATGTGGGACTCCTGTGGTAATAGGCAGCAGTGAGGATAGGTTGTTGTCCCATCAAACTGCTTGTTGTCTACCATGTAGATAGTTTTGGAACCAGGCTAGTGTGTGATCACTAAAGCCAAAATTAGTAAGGGAGTGGAGTAGTTTGGGATGGTTGACCATATCGAAGATTTTTGACAGGTCCAAGAATATGACAGGTGTTAGTTTACCTAAGTGCCTGTTTTGGTTGATGAGGTTTGTAAAGGAAAGAAGAGCTGTGGTTGTACTGTGGGCAGGGTGGAATCCATTCTGGGTAGGAGAAAGAAGTTGGTTATTAAGTAGGTATGGCATAAGTTGATAATGTATACATTTTTCAAGACTTTTTGTTAGTGGGGACAGGATGGCAATAGGATGATAGCTGGTGAGGTCAGTGGTTGTTCCACCTTTATGTAAAGGGATGACGTAGGAGGTATTCCAGATTGCTGGGATGGTGCTTTCTGATATAGATATGTTAAGCAGAATAGAGATTGGGTAGGCAAGTTCATGAGCAGCTAATTGGAGGTATTCTGCTGGGATGTCATCCGCTGCTAGGGGGTAGTAGGTTTAAGCTTAGATAGTAATTGTTTGACATAATTGGTAGGGATGGGTTGGAATTGGAAGCTAGTTTGGGGACTGACTCCAGGTTTGGGGATATTGGTAGTAGTAGTAGTGGGTTGTTGTTGAACTAGTTTAGAGATGGTTTTTATGAAGTACTTGTTGAATGAATCAGGTATGTTGGTGATTTCGCCTGTGGAGGTTGGCGATGGGGTGGAGGGTTTGCTGGGGTGAAGTAGTTTATTTATTCCTGCCCATAATTTTTTGGGGTTGTTTTGGTGCCTGGTTTGCAGATGTAGGAAATAATTCTTTTTATCCTGGAGAATAGATTTTTTGGTTCCGTTTCTAAGTTTTTGGAATTGTTCTGTAGTTGCTGTAGTTTTTGTGGCTCTCCAGTGATGCCAAGCTTTATTCCTTTGAGAAATCTTATTTTTACTCTCTTTGGTGATCCAGAGGGCAGTATTCAGTATGAGTTTTGTAGTACAAGGTGAGGCATGGGCATTTAGGATTTTTAGGAAACTGTTGTTGAATTGGATTACAGCTTCTTCTAGGGGTACTTCTTTTAGTATGTTCCAATTATGGTATTTTAGTTCAAGTTTGAATTTGTTTAGGTTAAAGTTATTTTTGTTTTGGGTAGTTTGTATTAGTGGGTTAGAGTTGGCATGGATTTTGTATTTTAGTAAGAAGGTGGGTTGGTGATCACTAAGGGTGTCTGGAAAGTCTCCTGCTTGGTATGGAGTACTGGTCTTATGTATCAAGATCCAATCTAGGAGACTTTATTTGATTTTAGCATTTCCTAGCCAAGTGCTAGATTGAATGACTTGGGAGAAGCTATAGCGATTAATATGGTTGGTGGGGTTAGTGGCTGAGCAAGTGTTCCAGTCAATATTAAAGTCACCTAGGGTGATGGTTTCTTGGGGAAGATTTTGATTAACCTAGTGTAGGAGGGATTCTAGGAAAGGAATATTGTTGCCTGGTGGTATATAGCCAGTGATAACATTGACTGATTGTTGTCGCTAAGTTTGAGTTTGACTAGTAGAAGTTCAGAAGTATTAAGGGAAGGGATTGGACGATTAACAGTACACATTTTTAGGTTATTTTTGTAAAGTAATGCTACCCCACCCCCTTTTTTGGATAGTCTATCTTTTCTTAATACATTGTACACAGGTGGTAGGAACTCGTTGTCTGGTGTTGTGGGTTTTAACCATGTTTCAGTTAAGGATAGTAAATCAGGGGAATAGGTGGAAATCAAACCATGGAGTAGGTGCACTTTGTTATTTATGCTTCTAATATTTAAGCTAAGTAGTAGAAGGCTATTTTTTGGTCTAGAGATGGGAGATTGGTTGTGTGAGAGAAATGGAATAGATGAAGTATTTGTGCAATGGTTTGGCCCTGGGTTGGGGTGTATGTCTCCAGCTAGGATCACTTGACGGCTAATATGGTTTAAGAGTTTGGTTAGTTTGCTTAGAATGGCTATGTATCTATTTGTAGTAAGTGATTTGGTAGAGATTGTGAGGAGTCTTCCTGAGGTAGGTTGGGAATAATGTGGTGGTGACTACTTGGGGATATGTGTAGGCTGTAGTGATGGGTGGGAGGTGTGTGAGAGGAAATACATTTTGAAGGGGTAGTTAAGGTATTATTAAGTATGGTTTGGTAGGAGGTAAGGTAGTGTGTTGATGCTAGGAGAAAGAGGATGGTGAGATATACTGTGTGCATGGTGATTGGCTTCTGACAGTGTGAGTGTGTCATGTTAGTGGGAGGAGTATGTGTGGGTGGGGACAAGGGGATTGGTTGATGATGAAGTGTTTGCTAGAGAGTGATTTATTATAAAGTATCATGATACTAGAATATCTCAAAATAGAGGGATTCATCTGTATGCTTAGATTCAACTCTTTTTATATATAGAAAAAAAAGATTAGTTTCTACAAAGTTCAAAGTTTTCTCAACTTGTGACTATACACAAGTACGTGTTTCCAAAGCTGAAAGGGTAAACTGATTAACAAGGCATGCATACAGGAGGAAACTTCTCATGCTTTACTCTTGACATGGTTTGTGTTTCTCTTTCAGCAGGCTTATCTCCTACAAATATAAAGCAAGTAGCCTCCTTTCAAAGTTAAATGATTACAAGAAACATTTACCATCTGTTTACTAAGCTCCAATGAACTTTAACAAAGTCAAACCATTCTCAGCTAAATAGCAAAAAAATATGAAACTGTTGCATATTTTAAGCTAGTAGCATTTTAAAATGTGCATTAATTGACATAACAATAACATAAACATTCAGTTCCTCCATCTGATGCTATAAACCACTATAATCCCAGATTATTCTTAATCATGTCATTGTCAAACATACAAGCAGTGGGATGCTTTTGTTCAGGAATAATAACCATTGTGTGTGTACTTTTTCTAATAAAAAAGTTCAGTAATAAATTCTTAATAGTATATAAGAGATATGAAAAACATGATTATGATAAAAGTAATTATACTTTGCATTATGCTAGTTAACATTTCCAAATATATTACCCAAACAACCAAACAGGTTTAGTCATATTAATAGCCAATGTTCCATAAAGTCAGCCACCTTTTCTTGCTCATCATGAAATGTACAGCACTGTTTTCTAATCAGGTGGCAAATTATGCCCTTTGAAGACAATATGTAATCAAGAGCTATTTGGTTTTGCAAAGCTGTAGCTTGAACTTCAGTCAATTCTCTATCTGTCATGCTAATGTGCTCTGATGTTTTATTACAGTTTCAGCTCATATAAAGGAATGCTGATTCACTTCATGCATAGTTTGCAATAGGCCATACTGCAGAGAAAAGAAAGCTATAGCTTGATCAGCAGGATGCATGGCCTTCTTATCTCATAACCTTCCAAGTATAGAAAAAAATTAAAATTAGCTGGTGTCTTCTGTCCCACATAAGAACAACCAGACCAGTTTCTGGGTAACCAGGGGTAGGCATGGGTCCACAGATATAATAATAATAGTCCAACATTTCCATGCCTTTCCCACAGTTATACATTTTCAATTCAAGCTCCATTAATAAGGTCTCATTACAGGTGCTGTTGCAGTTACTATAACCTAATTGCACAGTTCCTTTTCTGCCATAGCAAGTATTGCCTTGTGTTGATGCAGCCAGTTGGTAATATATTCTGTTAACCCAGTCTGCAATGTTATGGTAGGTTTGATTTTCCACATCAATTCACTTTTCTAAATAAGTCTGTTGCACAAGCACAGGTAACATTGGAATGCCTCCTTTGGCATTACGGGGAACAAATCCACACACCCAGCAGCTGGAAACATTTAAGTCATTGGCATATTGGTGCAGCATTCAATGAAGCAGGTTTTCTCTCATGTTAATTGGAAGAAACAGAAAGAGGAGACACAGTGATGTCACCAGAGGTGGTATGGAGCCATTTTCTGTAGACTCAGGAGACATCATGCAGGTTTTCTTGCAATACGAAGCATGGACCCAGTTCAGTATTCTGGCACAGTTTACTGCAGTATGAGTAGTTAGCAGAATGAGGCGAGGTCCCTTCCATCATGGTTCCAAAGAAGATTTGCATTGGAATACCTTTACGTGGACACAATCACCTGGTTGTGTCCGCATAAAAGTATTCCAAAGAAGATTTACATTGGAATACCTTTACATGGACACAGTCACCTGATTGCCAATCATGACATGGGATGGTGGCTGGACACAAGAAAGCCTCCTTGACTCTTTTATAAAAAGTCTGCAAAATAGAAATAAGTTTTGACCAATAGTCCATCAAAGCTTCCTCATTAAATACCAGTTCACAGTTCCTGACCGGTTGGGAAAGTGCCATTCTTATGAGACAGCCCATAAGAATTTCATGCAGGCTTAGTTTTCAAGTAGCATTCACAGTTCTCTACTACAAATTTTGCTAATTCTGATTTTATGAGACTAGTTAGACCTTTCAATAAGATTAGATGACTGTGGATTGTTGAAACAATTTAATTGCAAAGGAATTTTAAACACAGAGCACAATTTTTTAATGATATCAGAAGTAAAATGGGTACTTTTGTCTGAATGTATAGTATGAGGTACCCCAAAATGAGGAATAAATTCCTTTAGCAATTTCTTTACTACTGTTTTTGCATCACACTTACACATGGATAGGTTTCCACCTGTGCAGAAAAGACACATATAATTAACAGTATATATTGGAAAGTAACACATTGTGACATTTGAACAAAATGCAATCAGATGTTTACAAAAGGTCCCCAAAGTGGGGGTAAGGCAGAAGACTTAGTCTTCGTGGGTGGTGCAATATTATATTAAAAAGGAGGCAGTATGGTTATTCTGTTCAAAAACAACCTCATTTTATTATCCAGTAATTAAAGTTACCCAGACTTTAAAAATGCAGAAATACTGTTTATAAAATTAATAATTAATTCAAGAAAACGCATTAATACAATAGGAGCCTACATTCCCTCAAGTAACAAGTTGAACAAATTCTCATTCACCTTAACACAGGAAATTATCATAATGAGGCCTTTTAATATAGATTGGTTTACATGTGATTCTCTTAGACCTACCAGCCACATAACTCTTCACGGCTTTTCTCAGATAATTAAATCTCCTACCAGAGTTGACGAATCATCTAAGAATCAGTCTATCCTGGACTGGACACTAACTAATAGATCTTTAATCTCTCTATATTGTGGATGTCTTCCAGGCACCCTTAGTGACCACCATCCAACCTATTTACTCAGACATTCCATGAATCCATCTAAACTCAATTCTTACCAGATTCATACTGACTTCATATCCACCTTAAAACATTGTAAGTGGCCACCTCTTAAGTCCCTACCTGTAGAGAAAGCCATACAGTTCTTCAATTCCACTTTCCTTAGGCTATTGGATAATTTTTATTTATTTTTTTATTTATTTAACATTTGTTTACTGGGAAAGTCTGACTTGGAAACACTCCAGATGCATGTCTTTGTAATGAAACCAGAGTATCCAGAGAAAACCCACACAAATGCAGGGAGGACATGCAGACTCCACACAGAAGGCACTCCAGCCAAGAATTGAACCAGAGAACCTCTTGTTGTGAGGCGACAAGGCTACTGCTGCACCACTGCACCGTCCAATCTTGCTCATCCTAGAACAATAAGAATAAAATCCAACTATGCACCCTGGTTAACCAAGGAAACAAAATCACTACTAAAAATAAGAGATAAAGCTTGGGAAAATTGGAACACCAATAAAATCTCAATAAATAAATAAACAGGCTTATATGGAACTACATAACAAACAAATCAGACAGGACAAAATTAACCATTAAAATTAACCATTACATCACCAGCCAAACTAAACACCAAAAAGATCAACAAAAATTCTGGTCTGCTATTAAAAAAAAAGTATACAACCAGGGCAAGCTAATATACCTTCACTATCAATCAACAACATCAAGAAAGTATCGAAACACAATTCAACAGATACTTCACTGAAACCATCTTGGCCCTTACAAAGAACAACAGCTCTACACTGACTCTAACCTACTTAAAAACTTTTCAGGATAAGAATCCCTTTTCCTTCCAGCCTGTCCCTATAGATACTATAAAAAAAAATCTAAAAAAAAAAATTAAACCAGCAACACTAGCAGCCAATCAACTATCTGCAGAATACCTAAAAACTTCTGCAAAAACCATCTCCTACCCTGTTTCCATCCTCATTAATTAATCAATCCATCTCAGAACAAAAAGTACCATCCATTTGGAAAATATCACACATTATCCCATTGCATAAAGGTGGTAACTCAGTAGAATTATCCACTATCATCCTATTGCGATCTTATCCCCCTGTCCAAAATCTTAGAGAGATGCATTCATTCTCAATTACTGAACTACCTCTTAACTAACAATCTTCTTTGTAATACTCTGCATGTTTTTTTGACCAAAACATAGTACTACTACTGCTCTGATGGCCTTTACTAACACAGTAAATCACCTTAAGAATGAAGCCAAAGTAGTGGCATCCATATTTCTTGACCTATCTAAAGCTTTTGATACTGTTTCCCATAACAAACATATAACAGTTCTTTCCAATCTTAATCTTAGCCACTCTGCTATAACATGGTTCCGGGACTACCTAGCTGGACGACAGCAATCAGTTAAATGGCAACAAAATCTCTCCCTGCTCCTGCCAGTCACACTAGGAGTACCTCAGGGTTCTATACTGGGTCTACTCCTCTTCACCCTATTCATTAACAACCTGCGTACTGCTACCTCACAACCTTCCCTGGTCCAGTACGCAGATGATTCAACCCTAATTTGCACTGTTCCCACACTCCAACAACTACAACATATCACCCAACAGTCAATTTTAGAGGTAGAATCATGGCTATCTAATGTTCAGTTTATTCTTAACCCCAATAAGACTAAACTTATGCTTTTTCACCACACAAGAACTGACACCCCATCTTCATTTACTATATCTTCAACAACTACAATCTTTTCCCCAGTATCCAATACCAAGTTTTTTTGAGTAATCATAGATAGCAACATGAAATTTGGCATACGCATAGCCCAATCAATAAAAAAAGTAAATAAATAAAGAAGATGACTATATAGACATAAAACATTCCTCACAAATAGCACAAAAGCCACCATTGCTAAAACTCATCTAGTTTCTACTCTTTTCTATGTATCGGCTATACTCACCAGCATCAAGAAATCAGACTTAAGTAAACTTGACACCTGATACAATAAAATTGCAAAATTTGCCACAGAATCTACTTTTAGATCTCATCATTGCATAGCTCTTACACAACTCTCTTGGTTAGAACTGCCCGACCTCCTAGCCTACAACCAACTGTCTGTGGCCCATCAATTGCTCTGTCAACCAGACAAAACTCCTGCCCTCCTTAACCTCCTTCAGCCATACTCTGCCAATTGAGTTCTTCGTCCCTACAACAAATTTATAATAATTATTATTCATGCTAACAACACTGCTGGTGAAGCTCTCTATTCTAACTGCATAGCTAAAATTTGGAATTCTCTACCCCTAAACATAAAAGCTACCACCAATACTACACAATTCAAAAAGATCTTTAAAGAACATTTAAACAAAACTTGGATATGCCCTTGCTCTAGCCCAACCTAAGGAAAGATATCCTTTAGCCAACAAACTCCATGATCTGGCATAGATTACTTCAAAATATCTTAATACCAGTGTACTACTACCCTGACTGTGTTCCATCAAAATCTTGTTTAGGAGGGGGGCGGAGCCTAATGGCTAACTGAAAGCAGCTTAAATTTGAGCTCTTCAAACTCTTACTAGAAAATACAGGAAAAACTAAAAATATTTAAAATATTTGGGATAATTATTGAAAAAGAAGTAGCATACAATAAAAATACCAACTTTGAAAAAAAAATTCTGAAATTTTCCTGTCAAATACTTCAGAGGACACCACAAGCTGTTGAAAATGAGTAACTCAAAGAACTCACACTCAGATTCTACACTGAAAAAAGAGATGCAACAGATATCTGCTACTTTACTGGACTTGTCATTAAAGATGGAAAGATTTTCTGAGAACTTAGAAAGTCTTAAAGATAACTGTCAAAAACAAACTGAAATTTTTAAAGAAATATTACAACAGCAACAAACAAAAATTTCAGACATTGAGACTTCCTTAAGTGATGTTGATGGGAGATTAAAAGAAGAAGAACTACAAACCCAATTCTTGTTACAACAAAATACATGGTTAATAAATAAAATGGATGATATTGAAAACAGAGAGAGAAGAACAAACATAAGGATTTTTGGTCTTCCAGAGAAAACTGAAGGGGATGACATTATCTCATTTTTGAACTCCTGGCTACCTGAAGTTCTAGGATTAAAAGAAGTATTATCTTATGGAATAGAAAGAGCACACAGAGCTATTGGTAAGCCACTTTCTATTTCTTCTAAGTCTGCTCCAAGATCCATAGTGATTAAATTGTTATATTTTATGGACAAAGAACTAATATTGAGATCAGCATGGAGGAAAAATCCTGTTATGTATTAACAGTCATTATTAAGATTTGATAATGATTATTCCACAAGAGTTCTGGATTTAAGGAAGAAAGCATGGCCATTAGTAAAACTTCTAAAGCAGCATAAAATCAAGACACAGCTCTCTTATCCTGCCAAAATAAGAATTCAATACAATAATGACATGAGATCTTTTAATAACATAGAGGAAGCCACAACCTTCATAAAAAACAACAACATAATTCCACTTCCCGATGAAATGGACTGGGCAAACTCATCTTCCCTAAAAAGAGCTTTAGGAAAAAATATCTGGTCGGAGGTGAGGGAAAAAAAGAAGCAGAAGACTGACATGAAGAATTCGGAAGATACTACTTCTCTCAAAGTATCAACCAAGGTATGATTACATTATCTAAAAGTTAATTCCCTTAATATATGACTCAAAGCAGTTTTTCTGCCCTTTATTAGTTATTTAGCCTATTATAATAATATTTTATTTAGTACTTAAAAATTGATTCACTAAGGAACTGAAATGCATAATTCCTTTATTTTATGTTGTCGCATGAATATAAAATCAAGACAGTTTATTAGATGCTTATTAACATTGTTCTAGAAGTCCCTATAATAGTTTATCTTTTAGACTATTTCTCCTAGAAGAGCATCTCATAGCTAAAATAAGTTACTAGCAACTGTCTGAATAAATTCCTTTATATTTTATAATAGTGTGTTATGTTATTAAAGTGCACATTTTATACTTATCAACCAAAATTTAGAGATAAATATGTTAAAAATAGAAATGTTTCTAAATGCATCAGTTGTTCATAGAACATTATTGAACCATTTAAAAGTAAATAGCATTCACGAACCTACTGCTTGGCTATTTTTAGATTTTTACACAGAAAGTTGTTCGCCATCTCTTTCACAGCACGAGCTATAGTGAAGCATGCATACTTGTAGTTATAATTACTGACCAGAAGATGGCGCACAAGTACACACTATCACAATATCCCTTTTCTAAACTCGGCTGTTCTGCTTGCTTGAAATGAAAGCGTTTAGCTTTCAGTTAATTTTACACATCATATATTCTCCTTTTATCCCCTGCTACAGCATTAGTTCCTATTGCTAACTTCAGATAAAAGTATACTTAAGAATAGTGCTAAAATAACTTTGAATAAAGCACTATATATATATGCTTACAAACACATTAAATTATCATTGCTACTAATGGAGAATAGAATTGGAAAAGTCTAATGATAGTATTTCTTAAATTAATTTGGATGTTATCATCATTTTAATAAATTATTTAAGTATGAGCAGCAGTCATGAACTTTCTGTTTTAGATTTCTTTAGCTTTCTGTTAAGGAAAGTAGCTTGTCTTTACACATTTAACAAGTGAAATGCTGAAATGCATACAGCTGTAATTACAGCTACTTCCCAGAAGATGGTGCTCAAACACAACATTGTAAAGTTTTTTTTTTCTCTCTGCACATTATTATTCAATACTTTGAATGTGAAATGTTTACTTTTAAATTATTTCTAATCTCCCAAGTGCTTTCATTATTTCCCATTATTTAAAAAGAGAAGGGAGGAAAAGGGGAAAGAAAAAAGAAGGAAATAAAAAAAAGAAGAAGAAGTAGAGTAAGGAAAAAAGAAAGTAATAGTGTTGTCAGTTGCTGTTAAATTTTACCAGTGATATATCCAAATATAGTGATACCTGCGCTTTGAAGAAGGTGTTACATAAACTGACTGGGATAGAATGAACCATTTAAATACTGCTGTGATCTGGTGATTAATGTCTTGTATATATACGATGTACATGCTCTCCAAACTCATGTAATTGTTAATGTGTTAGATGGATTAGTTTCATTTGTTGACTTAAAGTGACATGAAAGAAACTTCCAACTACTAGTTTAAAAGGTATTTCAGATGCTTATTTATTTAATAACCTGTTCTATTAAACAAGTTAACATACAAAAAGAAGCTTTATAAAAGGAGAAAAGGAAAGGAAAAAAACAATCATTATAAATAGTTGTATATGATACAACTGTGACTTCTTAGCATTATCATTGTAACTTACATTCATAGGCATAATGCTAGTTTATTGTTTACAGCCTACTTTAAATATGAGACTTTTATCAGTTATTAAATACTTATTACATTTGTGTTTACAGATGATTAACTCTGTTATGTGTGGCTTTTACCTGGAACTAAATAGAGAAAATCTTCTGAATAATAGCTAATTAGTCACAGAGTTATAAAAGGTCACATATAAATAATGCAAGAGTTTAACTTTTCACACAAATTAATAATTTTTCTTTACTTTATTATATAGACAACAGAATTATAAAAGTCATGACATCTTGACCGGGTTTGATAAGTTATATTGTTCAAGTAGACGTAATCTAATATGTAATAATTCTTATTGTTAATTATTAATATAGTAATTTATTTTAGAAGATTGTAATAATAATCAAATAATATGATATGTCTCATACAGTTTTGGAAAGAAATTATAAGAGTTTTAGTAACAATGTACCAATTCTAATAATGCAAATTCATAGCACAAGTATTAATCCTATTTCTAATAGCACAGTTATAATCCCTTTATAGATAGTTTAATATTGTTGTTTGTAAATTAATACCATTACTACAATGTATGGAAAATAACTATATAAATGACTAATTAATTGAAGCTTTGCACTCTATGGGTACAATATTACCTATACCAAGGCATGAAATAATAACAAAATGACTAGCTATTTATTAATTAATCTATACTATGTTGATGGAATGCATTCATGTAGTAACAAGATTTTACAGTCAAGATTTAAATATATACATGCATGAAAGTATTTGATGTTCTCTGATTTTAGTTTTGTTTTCCTTATTGAAGAGCTCAAGCTAGAGTAATATTTCTTCTTTAATGCTAATGTTTATCTTGAAGGTAAATCTGTTTGAACTTTTAAGTTCAAACAGATTTGAGGTGTTAGACACTTCATGTTTGAGACTTGGTGTGGTTGAAACACTATTTGTTTGTTTAAAATATGTTAATACAATGTTTTTCAATTTTTTTGTTTCTCAGTGGTCCAAATGGAAGATTTTTTTAAACACATATAGAAATAGTTATACTTGTTTTGTAATAACTTCTAAAAGAAAAGAGGATATAACTAATATACTAAATACCATAGGTCCTAAGACAAAGCAAACGTCTAATAAAACAATCAACCTGAAAGCACATGATAAATATTTATAAAAATGACTGACACAACTTTGTTATCTATAAACATTAATGGTTTAAATAACCCTATAAAAAGGTCAAACTTTCTAAAATATCTGAAATTACAAAAAGTACAAATTATATATATACAAAAATCCCATCTAAAATTAGAGGAAGATTTCATATGGAAACCTAATGACTATCTAATCCTCTCTCATTCCCAGTATAAAAAAAACAAGAGGAGTTATAATCTTATGGAAAAAAAGTACCATTATTCCACAGATCATTTACAAACATGAAGATAAAGAAGGGTTATTATCAATTGTAATAATAAAATATCAAAATAGAATTTGGACTTTAATAAATATTTATTGGATTCCTGGAGTTGGACTATCTACTGTTAAAAAACACATAGAATTGATTAACAAAGTATATAAAGGTATGATAATATTGGGGGGAGATTTTAATTGTATTCTGGATAGCTCTGAAACAACTAATAAAATAAATTTACGTCTTTCACCTGTAGGTAAATATTTCAAGAGATGGATAGAAAACTTAAATTTGATAGATGCATTTAAGTTTAAAGAATCTAACTCACTAAACTATTCACACAGTGATTATCGCTTTAATACTCAAACAAGAATAGATAAAATACTTATATCTTCTGACTTAAACAACAGAATAGTAAAATTTTCTATTATTCCATGTCCTCTTTCAGATCATAATGCCTTAATCATTAAAGTAGAAATGGATTTTAAAAGATTAAATCTAGTAACAAGAATACCAGCCTACATTTTTAAATTAAAGGAATTTAAACCTTGGCTAGATACAGAAATTAAATATTTTTTAGAAACAAACCTGATTAAAGATACAAACAATACAATAACATGGGACACATTAAAGGTCTTTATATGGCAAAATTGTTACATGGTTTAAAATGAAACAAAAGAATGGGAATCTGAACTACATAATATTCAAAAACGAATAATAGAATTAAATATAAGCTATTATGATGTATCAGAAGATCAGAAAAAAAGGAGAAGAAGTTAAAGATTTAAACAAGAAATATAATGAAATTCTTACCCATAAGATAAATCTAGCTTTGGAAAAACTAAAATTTGCCTCAATATCAACATCTCCAAAACACCTCCATAACTTAGCTATGAGAATTAAGAGGCAGAATTCTGAAAATAATATCATAAATATAATACACAAAGGGAAAGGGAAAAAGAAGGTATCTGAAGTAAATTATATTCTTGAAGCCTTTAAGTATTATTATGCTCATCATTATGGAAATAAGGCTAGCAATACTACTTCTTTAGAGCTGGAATTCAACTGTCCTTTATTAAATACATTACCTGCACAACTAAAAATAGACCTGGATAAACATATCTCCATAAAGGAAATAAGAGATATAATCAAAGTAAGTAAGAATAACAAATCACCAGGAATGGATGGAATCATAATGGAATTATATAAAATTCTCCCAAATGCAGCAATTTCTTTGTTCCATAATATGCTAAATGAAATTCAAACACAAAATATAATCCCACCATCCTGGAAATACTCACTAGTTACTCCTATAAAAAAAGATAAAAAAGATTTATCCCAATGTAGCTCATATAGACCAATCTTTCTGCTTAACAATGATTATAAAATTTTTATGTCTATCTTAGTGAATATAATTAAAAAATCCTTGACTCACGTTATAAATGAAGACCAAACAGGCTTTATATTTGGTAGACACACGTATGATAACATTCAGAGAATATTAACTATTATTGAAGCTTTGAATAGAGATAACTTAGAAGCCCTTATAATTACACTTGATATAGAGAAAGCATTTGATTCAGTAAATTGAGTTTACTTATTTAAAATTCTGGTATTTTTTGATTTTGCATCAAACTTTATAAATTTAATAAAGAACATATATAAAGATAATCTAGCTTATGTAAAGTTAGGTCCATTTACTTCAGAGGCTTTTAAAATAACTAAAGGCTCTAAGCAAGGCTGTCCTATGTCTCCCATACTATTTGCTTTAGTGATAGAACTATTTGCTTCTACAATATGAAGTGAACTAAAAATAGAAGGAATTAATTTTTATAATCAATATAATTCCAAAATCATGTTATTTGCTGATGACATCTTGTTGACTTTAAAACCAAAAGAAGAGACCATACAAGCATTAGAGGGAAAAATAAAAGAGTTTTCCTCCATTTCAGGTCTTTGTTTCAACAAAGCAAAATCAAAACATATACTCTTGAATAGAGATGATGTTTATCATCTGAGTGAGTATCAAATTATTGGAGAAAGAGTTTCATCACTCGAATACCTAGGAATTCTTATAGCTGACAACATAAATACTACTATAACTTTAAATTATAATAAAATTCAAAACTTAATTCAAAAACAAATTGATACCTGGAATAAATTAACGTTAAAATTTGAAGATAGATTACAGATAATAAAAATGATATTATTACCCCAAATAAACTATATAGCATTAGCAATTCCTATCTTACCAAACAAAAAAATTATAAAAAAAATTCAGAAACTCTTGATGGGCTTTCTATGGTATCCAAAAAAAAATAGAATTGCTTTCACACACCATATTAGACCCTGGGACTTGGGAGGAATTAAATTTCCAGATATAGAGACATACATTAAAGCTTCCATCTTTAAACTTGTACTACAATGGATAAACCCAAACTACTGCCTAGGTGGAAAACTTTACATACAACTTTTTTCTTAAATGAAAATAAAACATTAAAAAAATAGACTTGAAGAATCATAACAACATATTTTGGCACTTATTAAGTAGCAATCTACAAAACAATACAACAAAACCTACCAATTTATCATACTTAAATAACATATATAATCTATTTAGAAATTTCTAAAAACAAATTCTGATATAAAACTATGGTTTGAACTTTTGATACCTTTTAATACAACAAAGAATTTTAAAGAAAAAATTCAAGAAAAAAAATGTATTAAATGGGAAACCAATAATTTTATTTGTTGGTTCCAATGCTTAAACAATTCTAGCACATTAAACATCCAACAAGTAATAGATGAATTTAAAATACTTGATAAAGATAGAGAAGATCTCCAAAAAGTATTGCATCATGCAAAAAGTTTGTGGGAGGTTATTAATAATTCATGTTTTAATTCTAAGCCAAAACTCATAAATTATATACAAGAAATAATTTATGACAAGCATAACAAGTTAATTTCTATATCTAAAATATATAAAATATTAATAGTGTATAAAACCAAAATAACTCAAAACACATGGAATACTATAACAAAAGATCTGACTACGAGCCTATCTCCTGAAAGTAAAAATGATCTTCTGCAATCAGTTAAATTAGCCTCTAACTTCCAGATATGGAAAATCTTCACATGGAAATTTTTGCATAGAGCTTTTTATACCCCAAACAAAATTGCTAAATTTAATCCTAATCAGAAAGCTACTTGTTGGAGATGTACTCTAAATTGTGAAGTAGATTGGTTACATATATTTTATGATTGTATTAAAAAGTTCTGGGATGACATTAATAAATTTCTTCAAGCCATTTATAATGATACATTTGTTTTAACAAAATCATTATTTTTTTTGAATGTTGATGCCTTAATAACTGTTAATAAAAGAGATCAACTTCTTTTATGGACTATTCTGGCTGTGGCCAGAAAATGTATAACAAGAAGATGGAAATCCACAATCTCTCCAAGTTATGAAGACTTCATTTCTCTTTAAGGAATCTGCACTAAAAGAAATAAAAGTTAAAGAAGAAAGAATTTTTCCCAGACGTTGGATTAACAACCCTTGGAATAGAGTCTTGATACTCATAGACACACTACAAAAAGACACAACTTTCTCTTCATGAATTTGAGGGGGACATGGAATAATGTGAACTTAAAGGAATATATAATTATAAATGTCATATGTGTTTTTTTTTCTCTCTGTTTCCTTTCATTGGACCATTTGTAAATATTGTACATATTGTTATGATTATTAACTACTTCTGTTAACTTGATCTGTAATTAATAGTGACTGTATCACAATTTACTCATAAACATAAAAAAAATAAAAATCTGTTGAGTAAAAAAAAAATATTGTTTAGGATTACTGCTATACTACGCACTCTAATTTTGTTTATGATTTTTGCTACACTGTACTGTAATTAGTGTGCCTGAAGCTATAAGTAATTCATCTGTATATTGCACCAATACAGATTTGCATAGAAACCAGATTTATTTACTGTCCTGCTTTAAAATTTGTGAAAAGATTGTTGGACTGTCAATAAACCCTTGTGGTATAATTCTCTGTTGAAGCAGAGATTCAGTCACAGGTCTGATTTCCTGTTCTGCCTCAGGTTTTAAAGGATATTGTGCTATGCGCAAAAGTGTATGATCTATACATATTTTTCACAAGTATAGCAGATTTTAGCAGACCCACCTCACTGGAATGTTTTGCCCACTAAATGTCAGGAACCTGCTGTAATAGTTTATCATCGGCAATTGAACGTGACTTTTCTGTCTTTTCTTCTGTAATACTGAGTACTGAGTACAGCAATCACTTCTTCTTCAGATTCGGCTGGTACATAGGATCGAAGGATCATAGGAACTTACTAGGCTATTGGCTCTGAGGCCCTTTAGCCAAGAGTTTAGCCCATGTATAGAAAAATCAGCACCCGATGCCTCTGTCCATTACGGACATGGGTGGAATTCCAGGGATGCATTTTCTATTTCCCATCCAGTCATCCAGGTTGTGTTTAAAAAGGGGTAAAGAGGTACTCTGCTTGACATGGAGAAGGAGTCTATTCCACAGATGGGGGAGTCTCTGTCCCACCAACAAGTCCTATTGATGTCAAAGACCAGGTTGAGGCTGCGTGTGTGGGTTACTGAAGTGGAGCTTGATTTGCAGATATGCAGCAGTCCCATCAAGGCGGGGTCTGAGATTGCCTTGTATGCCAGATAGAGGTCACCTCTGAGGAGTCTGTATGAAACAAAGTAGAGGGATAGGGCTTTTAGCCTATCTGTATATGGTAGATTTTTGTGGCCCTGGATTTTCCTAGTGAGGAACCTCTGTAGTCTCTCCAGCTGCTGCATGTGCTTTGTGAGGTACATGTCGAATGGGGCATTGTACTCAATAATGGGCCTTATAAGGGAAGAATACAGGGATGTTATGACTTCCTTGTCCCTGGATGAGATACCCTTACTTATGAAGTGGGCCATGTAGAAAGCTTTCCATACAATGGAAGCAACATGGTGGTCAAAAGCCAGGTTGCTATCACTCTGGGTGCCCAAATCCCTCACAACTGACTGCGTGCATAGGACGTTATTAATGTGATAATTTGTGGGGAGGTCACTCTCCCAAAGGGGATGATGATGCATTTTTTTGTATTCAGCTTGAGGCCATGTTTCTGGCACCAGTCGCTTGTTTGGGTGAGACCCTCTTGGAGGATGCCCACGTCACTAGAGGAATTGATGACACCGCCCAGCTTGCAGTCATCTGCAAACTTGGTTAGCCATAGCCCACTGGTTTTGGCCTGCACCTCAGAAAAGTATATTCCAAATAACAGAGGCCCCAAGACTGAATCCTGGGGTATACCATTCGATATGTTTCTTCTGCTTGAGGTGGCTTCCCCTATTTTGACTAGGTGGGTTCTATCAGTGATCCAGTTAGCTACCCATCTGGTAACATATGGATTGATACCTGGTTGAAAGAGTTTATCTATTATGCCTGAGTGGGGAATATTGTTGAAGGCTTTGGCCAGGTCAAGGTAGGCAGTGTGCACTGTCTTCCACTCGTCCATGGCTTTGGGGACTGTCTCAAAAAAGTCAACCTAATTTAATAGACATGACCTCCCCTTGATGAAGCCAAACTATGTGGGATCGAGTGTTTGGAGGTTGCCAATGTCCTTGTTAATGAGGTCTATGATAATCCATTCCATGGCCTTGCAGATCAAGCTAGTTAGGCTGATGGGTCTATAATTTCACAGATCGGTGGATGCTCCACCTTTTTGTAAAGGAATGACAGTGGCTGTCCTCCACTCAGCTGGGACAAAGCCGGTACTCAGGTTTTGGTTGAATAGGGTGCCTAATGGTGCTGCAAGTTCCTTCCTGAGTTCATGTAGGATGCAGCCTGGGATGTTATTGGGTCCCATGGAGGCTGTATCTTTTGCCTTTGAGATCCCTAGATACAAGGGAAAGGGGACAGGTACTGAGAATGTCCTGATATACTGATGGGGGGACAGAGGGGTGAAATTCTCACTGAATCTGTCAGCCAGCAAGTTTGCTATATCTACGGCATTTGTATATGTGGTGTCCTTGACCCCAGTTCGGAACAGATCTGGATGCTACCTTTGAGATTACGGACATATGTGAAGAAGACCTTATGATCATCTCTAGTAGATGTGGCCAATTTGGACTCGAAGTTTGCTTTGGAGGATTTCACTAGTGCTCTTATTTGCTTGTTTAGGCTGTTTGCTTCCAATTTGGCACCTGCTCCTTGTTGGTCCTAGACAGCAATTTTTTTACTTTTGTTATAGAGTTTATTTATTGCAGATGTCCACTAGACAGGTTTACTCTTCCTTGCGGAGGATGATTTAGTCCTGTCAGGTATTCCTAATTCCATGCATCTGTATAAATGTTCATACAGTAATTTGGTATAGTTTTGGATACTGGTGCCAGTTCCAAGAGAGGAGGAGGGGTCTGAGAAGCATCTAAATAAATACTATCTGCAGTGCAGTGCAAAAGGTTGTACATCCTAATTTACAAAGCAGATCCCTGCCCATTAAATTTGCTGGAGCTGAAGTACTTAATAAAAAGGCATGCTTATTTTCAATTAGCCCTAAAGAAATCAGAAGTGTTAGTAACAATTCACTGCTGATGCTTTTTCAGAAAATACTGGAATTTTATCTTGGTCAATTATTTTTCAACACAGATCGAGTCACACCAGTGTCAGTCAGAAATGGACCATCTTTTTGTCCTACTTTCAACTTAGCAAAAAGTCCTTCTTGATCTACTTGCATTAATGCTTTTATGTATACTTTGTCCCACCCTCCCGAGTGTTGTCAGTACATTCTTCCTGACAAACTCACCTCAGGTGAGGGGCTTTGCCCTCCACCCCCCCCAACTATATATATCAACCTGGAGATCGCACTACAGTGGGGAAGAGTGAGATGGGGAAGTGTTAGCCAACTAGCTACTTTCCCCATAGCACAGGTTCGATGAAGTGCACTTTTAATGAACAGACTTTCAATTATCTGCTTTCGATGTTTTGCCATTCGATGGTTATTTCACTCAATGATTAACCATAGACCCGATTGGTTAATACTGTGGATTGTGGGTTTGTTAGTGGTGTGTTAGTTAGGGAACAGATAGGCCTGTGAGGGGAACAGTATACACTGTGGAACATTATGCAGCAGACAGGCAGGCCCCAAATGGTTATGATGTGCCTCAACACAGCAAACCTCCTATCTCACTGACAAACATTTTTGTGGTTTATTGTTCAATCATTTGTAGTATTACTGAATTTGCTATGGCCTTGTAGTACAATTGATGTATGTTTGTTGTTTACTGTATTGATACAAACAATACCTCCGTGCACACAGTAGGTTGGGCTGATAGATGTATGGCTCAAAGGTATGTTCTCTCACTGGCCTGTGTGGAATATTGTGACAGACCAGTATATGTTGGCAATATGCGGCTTCGCTTTTGTGTTTTTTTTTTTTTTTTTTGAAGGAAGGGTCAGGACTGCTGAGACCTATGCATGTACCCACGGAAAGGGACATCTGAGAGGATCATTTGTGGGCATATGTTTGGGTAAGGGGCTTATGCATATTCATATACAAGCAGCAATGTTATATAATGGAATGTGTGCATCCTGTGTCATCCTCCATGGTATATGGTGACATGTACGCCATGCCTGTAACACAATGTACATGTGTACACAGACCACCCTCCCATACATATTGCATATATCTAAGAATGACCTACCATGCATATATCATCAATGCCATGTATTTTTTGCGACACCTGCACCCTAGGCTTTATAGTTGTTTAAGGATAACTCAGGTAGGATTGTAACATTTCTCATAGATATATTTCATTTTATGTGTCAGATAACTATGCCATATCCCACTCACTAGGCTGAATCAGGAGAAGGTTACTGTTAGCTGCCTGTCAGGTGCCAGGATCCACCACATAACACAAGCACTCAGGTCACTCCAGAACAAGTACAAATATGACTCTGCCATTGTCCATGTTGGTGGGAATGACCTGAGCCATATTTCCCTGGACTACATAAAAAGAAACATGGAAGAGCTCTCTGATCATGTAGCCCAGGCTGGTATGACCCTGACCCTGAGTAGCATCCTGCCCTCAACAAGAAAGATACCACAGTATAAAGAAAAAATTATCAATTTCAACAATTGGCTAAGTTTCTGGTGTCATTCAAAGGGGATCCAGTGTCTGTCTGCCTGGGATGACATGCTAGACAAGCCATGCTGCTTCACTAGAGATGGCTTGCACCTGTCACCCTTACGCTTTTGAATACTGGCCAATGCTCTTGCCACCCCCATAGTGCCTTTTTAGGCAAGGCTCAAAAGACAAACCCATCGCCGTAAATAGCACAAGTAACAAAAATCTGAAGATTGTTGTTATTTGTCTTTCGGCTTTTCCCGGTTAGGGGTCGCCACAGCGGAACTCCGGTCCACTAATGATTGGCAGTAGATTTTCATGAATGCTGAGGTGCCAGCTCGATGTTCAACCTTCAACGAAGACATGTCCATTTATGCATGTGTTTCGAATGCCCACCCAACCGTGGGGAGGAAATGCAGACTCCACACAGAAGGCACTCCCCGCACTCTAGCCTAGAACAAAACGGGAGAACCTCTTGCTGTGAGACAACAATGCTACGCTGCACCACCACGGATACAAAAATATGAAGGTGATACTACTCAGTGCCAGAAGTCTAAACCTCAAAATGCATGCACTCGAGGCACTCCTCAGTATGGAGAAAATCGATATATGTGCAGTAACAGAAACCTGATTTAAGGCTCCAGAGAGCACCCCAACACTACCAGGCTACAACTCATACCATACATTTTGGCCACAGAACCCAGACTGAAATACAAAAGGCAGGGGAGTATCCATATTCATCAAGGATACCCACACCTCCAGGTTAGTGGCACAGAACGATGCTTCAGAGATTATCCACGTGCAACTAACAATGGGCAAAACTACAATTCAAATTGTAGCTTGCTACAGATCACCCACCATGTCCCAGGACTCCCATTCCACATTTCTGGAAACACTGGGTAACATAAAGGTCCTATCAAACACCCTAATATTGGGTGATTTCAACTACCCAAACATTAACTGGGAGAACTACTCAAGTACTAACTCCCTTGCCCAACATTTCCTAGAATTTATAAACTCAAACACCCTGGAACAACTGGTCCACACTCCCACCAGAGGTGACAACATATTAGACCTGGTCATCAAGAACATGGGCAACCGGGGTGACACACCGGAGGTCAACCCCTCGCTGGTTAGATCTGAACATAAACAAATCACTTTGGATATCCACATTCCGCCCCTACCCCCGGACAAGGAAACCACCGTGAAAAACTTTTCAAAAGCAAATTTATGTTACTTAAGACAGAGGTGGAAAGTTTCAAAGCCCCCATGCTAAAGGATAACGCTGTCCAAGCTGCAAAATCCTTTACTAATGCATTCTACGGGCACCTACAAGAATGCATGGATCATGCTATCCCAAGCAAAACCAAGACTCACACTCTAAGAAAAGGAAACCAGTCTGGTGGACCCCTCCCATAAACAGGCTATACAATAGAAGGAGGAAACTAGTACAGAAAAGAGTAAAATCCCAAGAAGGGAAGACACCCCTAATCAGTATCAGCAAGAAACTACGATCCCTCATAAAATCGTCCAAGGTGAGCTTTAAAAGAAAACTTGCCAAGGACTCCAAAGATAACCACAAGGCATTCTTTATCTATGTCAAGAATCTAAGTGGCAATGCTCAGATCTGTTCGGAGTTAGTGCAGAATGGCACAAAACACACTGAACCAACCAATATTGCCAACATCCAGGCAGACAGGTTCAGTGCAAACTTCACCCCCCTCTCACCCCCAAAAGGGCCCATAACCATACCAGAAGAATGTACAGCCCCTGAAATCACAGACACTCAGGTTAAAATAGCCCTCTCCAAAGCCAAAAACACAGCATCAATGGGACCTGATGGTGTCTCAGGCTCCGTTCTACATGAGCTCAAAGATAAACTAACCCTCACCTAAACACACTGTTCAAACTCAGCCTCTCCACAGGCTACGTACCCATAGAGTGGTGCACAGCAACGGTTATTCCACTCCCCAAAGCTGGAGCCACAACATACCCTGGGAACTATTGCCCTATAAGCCTGACTAGCTTGGTCTGCAAGGCTATGGAGTGCATCATCATGGAACTCATTAACAGAGACATTGGGAACCTCCAAACACTGGACCCTCCCCAGTTCGGATTTGTTAAGGGCAGATCATGCCTCCTAAACCTGGTGGACTTCTTTGAGACAGTTACCAAGGCTATAGATGAGGGAAAGGTGGCACACACAGCCTACCTAGACCTCACAAAGGCCTTTGACACCATTCCCCATTCTGGTATTATAGACAAGCTCACCAGCCTGAACATAAACCCCTATGTCACAAGATGGCTTGCCAATTGGCTTATGGACAGAACCCACATGGTGAGAGTTGCAGGAGCTAGGTCTGACTACAAACCGGTGACAAGTGACGTTCCCCAGGGCTCGGTCCTAGGACCTTTCCTGTTTGGCATATACTTCTCAGAGGTACAGACAAGCACAGGAGGACTATGGCTGACCAAGTTCGCTGACGACTACAAACTAGGGGCTATAATTGACTCACCTGCTGACACAGACATCCTCCAAAAGGGTCTTACTGAGATGGATACCTGGTGTCAAAATCATAGTCTCAAGCTAAATGCCAAAAAGTGCATAGTTACTCCCCTTGAAAATAACTAAGTACCCACAAACTACTACATAGGTGGTAGACCCTAAATACAGAAAACATAATAAGGGATCTAGGGACCCAAGTAGATAGTAATCTCTCCTTTGATAATCACATTGCCAAAGTGGTTAAAAAATCCTTCTATGTGGCCCACCAAATCACAAAAGGGTTTGCATTCAGATCAAAAGAGGTCATTGTGCCCCTCTACTCATCACTCATCAGACCCATCAGAGAGTACAATGCCCCATTTGGGATGTACCTTACAAGACACCTGCAACAGCTGGGAAGACCACATAAGTACCTCACAAAGAGGATCACTGGCCTCAAACAGATGCCCTATGCAGCTCTACTGAAGAAACTCCAGCTGTACTCGGTTGCATACCGCCTGCTCAGAGGTGATCTCTGCCTGACATACAAGGCCATGTCCAACCCAGAATTGATGGACATGCTCCACCTAAAGAAAACCTTATCCCCTTGAGCCACATGCTCTAGGGATCTAATCCTCACCACAACAATAGATAGGACATGCTGGAGGGAATAGATTCATGTCCCAGAGACTTTCCATGCTTTGTAACAAGATTCCAATCTACATTAGGCAGAGCTCCTTGCTAGCACTCTTCAAGAGAAACCTTAACGAGTGGATGGGAAACAGAAGGTTTACCCCAGGGATCACTTCACTGGCTCTGCTGGACAGAGGCACAGGGAACTAATCTAAGGGGGCGGCAAAAGCCAACACATTCTGGCTAGGCTTATAAATGCCTTCGGGCGGATAGCCTAGTACCTACCTATGCACCTATGAACCTATAATGTGGAAAACAAATGAAATGCAAGTTGTCCCATGCAGAGAATAACATCTTGCTACAGACCACCCATCTTCACTATGGAAAGGTAGTCAGCCATAACAAATTTGACTGGCCCTTCTATGACCATGCCTGACAGGATATAATTAATGACATAAATGTTGTCAGTAGCCAGAAAAGGACTCATGACCAAGTCAGATGATAAGCTACTGATGTGATCAGTGCAGCCAAAGGTCAGGTAATCCACTTGGCACAGCAACAGAGGGTGACAGGAGGCAGTCCACTGATCAAAACACCACTAACAAAGATGGGGGGGGGTCCTGGCATCTCTGCATGGGAGTCGGAACAGCTCTGCAATCCATAGTAGAGCACCAGACATTGGTACATAGATAAGCAAGCCACCATGCATCTATCTTGGTAATGCATCAGACGAGTATGTCTTAACATAAACAGCTGTCATACTACCTCAATGTGTGATTTATTAGAACTTACAACCATGACAACTTGATTTTGCAGGAACATCTAGGCCTCCGGTTCAAAAACTACTGGTGCAAGCGCTATAATTTATTCCCAAAACAATATATTAAATAGTAGCACTTAATCACAGAGCAGCAGCTGCTGGTGAATAATCTTTCTTAGTTTGGCTGATTTCTTTTGATGTTTTCAGAGGTTCTGTATTATCATAGATATACAGCTGCCTAATTTTGAGGAACTGCTGTTTCTGTTGACAATGGCAGCCAAACCCCAGCATAGCCAGGGATCATGGTGTCAGTGAATGTATTTCTCAGCTATGGCACTACCTCAACCTCACAGGTCTTCATTAACTTGTAAAGGATATAAGACCTAAGCCTGATATAGATGTAAATCAGTGAATGTACTCCCCAGTGGCTTCAATGATCACTGTCCTGTCATTTCCACATGCTCATTGAAAATACAAAGGAGACTACCTGAAAGAGTCATACAAAAAAACATTCCCCTAAAATGAAATGGGGCTACTAGGCATTTCAGACACCATTAACTGGTCTCCATTATACACCCCAAAAAACCCTAAGCAAGCTGTAACATCTTTTACAGATCAGTTTACAAGCAATCAGGGCTCATAGATTCATAGATTAGTACTAAGCTATCTGCCCTTGTGAGCCATTTTAAGCTTAGCCAATTATCCCTTGTGAGATTCAAACCCTGCACCTTGTGCTTGTAAGGCAAACACCTTAACCATTAGGCCACCCTCCCAACTCTTCATTGTTCCCTATAACAATTGTGAGATTAAAAGGGCAAATCTGCCTTTGGATAAACACAAACCTAAACTATTTAATGAAACAGAGACAGAGAGATGCAGTCTGGAAAGTCTAGAAAGCAAATCAACCTAACAATCTATTGCACCAAGCACACCTCAGGCTTAGAAAAGCATACAGATTACCCACTAGCATAGCCAAAGCTAAATGTATTAAGAACAAGCAATCATGTCTTTTTGCATACCTCAAAGGTTTATGGAGGGATCTCAAGGAACTTACCAGACATACTAATGAAAACTGCATATAGGTTCATAGGTTCATAGGTTCATACTAGGCTATCTGCCCTAGGGCATTTATAAGCCTAGCCAGAGTGTGTTTGGCTTTCGCCACCCATTTTAAATTAATTTTGCTATGCCCTTTTTTGAGGTTAGTATACTGTGCCTCTGTCTAACAGTGACACAGAAGTGATACCCAGGGTAAACCTACGATCTCCCATCCACTCATCAAGATTCCTCTTGAAGAGAGTCAATGAGGGACTCTGCCTAACCTGGACTGGGATTTTATTCCAGAGTGAGGGAGCCTCTGGGTTATGAAT